>NW_028143289.1:0-149864 GCF_977018435.1 Lepisma saccharinum | reverse complement strand
AGTAGTAGTCAAAATGTGACTCCCACCGCAACCCTGATTTTTCGACCCCTCAGAAAATCGCATGGAAACCTCAAAATCTCACTTTTTCTCCACGTTCCGCGCCTCATTTATTGCGCTGACGATGTTTCACGGCGCAGAAAAGCCGGTACGAGTAAATTCACTTTCTCATCCTTGAAGTACGAATGCACCTTATCGTAATTTTCCAAGTCCGGGACCAAAAAATGTTTATATATCGTGACCTTTGTAAACCTACCTATCTCTCTTGGGGAACAACGATGTGCCACACACGCACACGCGCGCGTGTATGCCTCTCATTATTTTTTCCGTATTGTGTGACGCAAAACAAACAAATAATAATAATAATTGTTTTTTTTTTTTAAGGATCCCCTGGCCCCTATATAACCTCGCCAGGGTGCGCGACGGCGGCGAAATCATTACTAATTTGGATTTGTATTGCGAATGTTGTCAAAAATTCAATCAACGTTGTTCGTTCTCAATGCTAGAATCTTACATAGATTATTCTCTAAAACGAAAATCGATAATCCTATGCAAAGAGCCCCCAAGGCATTCAGGCAATTTTTAATGTTCGCGTGGATAGCGACGCTCGGTAAAAAACTTTTCCCGTCCCCGTGGAGAAATTGTGTTTCATCGCTCAATGTAATATTTTCATCACGGACCAAACTATTTTACGAACCGACCCAGAAGCATTTGCGCGAATTCGAAATTACCGAATGTCATTCGATAGTTTGGTTTGGAAAAATTGAAATCAATTTTCGATTTGTTGAGAGCATCATCAACTCAAACGTTAGCTGCCATCCCGGAGCCTGCACAGCGAGAAATAATTGTTTCGTCCGAGGTGAAATTATTGTTTTCACGTAACGTGCAAAGTATATATTGCAAAGCATTTCCAAAAGAACTGACATCATACAATAATGCAATTTTGAAAACGACGACAGGTGTGTTTGAATGTTCATCGTGGCTTCGAAACCTTACTTATTTTTTTTTTTTTGTTCCGTGCCCGCATATTGGAGCGATTCACAAGCTGCATTGCTGCACGTGGAAATTTTTATGGAATCACAAGCACGAAACAAGTGGATGCTTTTGTTTTCAGGCATGGTTGAGTTTTGTGCTGGGGGGGGGATCGCCCGTTTCACATACTACACACCCTGACGGGGCGTGGAATAGAGAGGTCGAGGAAAAAAAATGATCGACAATACATGCATGGGTGGAACTGTCAACGCCCGTTCATTGTTATTTGTCCCCCACAGGATATTGTGTGCATCACAAAAGACTTTTGTTGAAAAAAAAAGTATAGCATTGTTCGTTTGTACCACATGCCTGAGTGAATCGGTCAAGGGGGTTCATTGCTAGGATATTGTGTTTTAACCAAAGGGGGTCGAGTGGGTGGGGTTCCTATATAACACACCAGTTTCTCCTTTTGTACATCATTATCATAGTGAACGTCAATCGTGGCAGTTCAGTATTCTTAATTGTTTGTCTGGCAGTATACATATATATCATCGTGGAAGTTTTTAGTGAACTAGAAGTTTTTATTTTGAAGTCTCTCTATCTCTCTTAAAAGGTAAGTTCTTTTTTTCATGATATATTTATTTTGTTTTGCGTCTGACACACACACATATTCAGAGGACTCATAAAAATTGACACACACCTCCTACAACAGTGCACACACTGTTCGCGTCTAATATATATATGTACTTGTGGAAGGAAAAATGTCTAGCATTTTTTTTTATCTATTTTTTTCCCTTCTGTTTCAGTGCGCTTTCCCCTACCACCACCATCACCACAATCCCCCCAAAAAATTTCTCTGTATATATATATAAATAACAGAGGAAAAAATGGAATCGCAACCAGGTCCCTCAGGTCTTTGCGGGAAAGTGGCATGTCGCAACTGTGGGAAGTTGATTTCGAAATCGAACATCTCGAAGCATTTGAAAAAATGTCGTCTACCGGAACATGATGTCGTAGCCCCGCCGGCAAAAAAATCTCGAATTGATGCGCATGAAGGCGGTGCTTTGAATAAAAGTGCACGCATCATGACGTATACATCTGGAAGCGACGAAAAATGTGACTCGAGCACCTTCCTCGACAATGTGAAATCTCTGGTAGTAGATCAATTACGTGATTGCCTCGTCAATGTTGCAATTAAAATTCATCTCGTCTTGACCCTGCTGTATGAGAAAGTTGTCTCCTCCAAGACAACTACTTTCAACTTTTATGTAGGGTGTGAAGGCTTACACGATGACAATAACGAGGATCTGGAGGAAATTGTGACACGGCTATTCGACCACTTGGGAGAAAAACAAGAAGCGTTTGAAGGTAGAGGGAGCGGGTGGAGTCTTTGCGGTGAGAATCACACGTTAGAACTTCGAGTATGTAACTTCAAACCGTTACGCAGCGCTAAAAAAGAAAAAAAAAAAAAAAAAAAAAAAAAAAAAGCAAAATGCAGTGTTGAACATACAAAGTAATGATCAGAAGAGTTTCCTATGGTCTGTCATCGCCGCATTACACCCAGCTAATAATAATGACCCCCAACGTCCGTCCAATTACAGACGATACGAGAGGAAATACGAGAATGTCATGAGAGGAATTTCCTATCCTGTGCCTCTGAATAAGATCAATCAATTTGAAAAAAACTATAGAGAGAAAAAAGGAGAAGATATCAATATTTCTGTGTTCGGGGTTGACGATTGCGACAACATTCGTGTGTTAAGACCTGCTAGAAGCCAGAATAATGTAATTCGACTCTTGCTTGTAGATGGCCGTTACAGTTTGATACGGAATTTTTCTCGCCTACTTGGAAGACAGATGAGCAAGAATCGCGATAAGATCGAAATTTGCGATCGATGCTTGAGAATTTTTCGCGTGGGAAAGAAGATGAAAGAACAGCACAAGTGTTTTGGCTCCGTGAATGCAGAACCCGAAGATGTCATGCCGGAACCCGGAACCAAGATGAAATTTCAGAAACACCAGGCTCTTCTCCACCATCCCGCTGTCCTTTATGCCGACTTTGAAAGCTTCCAAGTTCCCATGACGTCTTGCGACCCTGATCCCTCTACCTCAAGCACGATACAAATTTTTCACCACGAGCCTTGCAGTTTCTCCATCTACGGAGAAAAATTGAATGATGTCATCTTGTATTGCGGACCCGATGCGGCAAAACATTTTGTTAAGAGGATAGCGGAATGCGCGAGAGAACTTGCACCCAGCCTGAAAGGCTCTTACGTTTCTACACCTGCTCTCACGACGGAACAACAGCGGAGACATGACGCGGCGACAAGATGCGCGGAGTGTAACCAGGCTTTCACCCCCGAAAATCACAAGGTCGTACACCATGACCACCAGAATGGATTATTCCTGAGCACGATCTGTAATTCGTGCAATCTCAAGATTAAGGAGTCGTACTTAGTAGGGGCAAATAGAGAGTACCAAGTCATCAATTGGGGCTCGTGGGGCTCGATCGCCTTAATGAATTTTTCTCGTAAGGCGCAGTGTTGCCAACTTCTTACCCAAAAAAATTACCAAGGTTGTGGGGCTCGTCGTAGCCTTTTATGATGTATGTTTTGAGGGCAGAGTTGACAACACTGTGGGTTTACTGTAGCTTTTTATGAGGTGGGGGTTTATTGCCCTCTGTTTACATCTGGCAACACTACCGTAGATTTTTTGACAGTGTTGTTAACCTACTGGGTTTTTTCACTGTAAATTTTTATCAAAGGACCTGAGGGGCCTATGTATTTTTTTATGTCTGCCAATACTGTTGGGGGCCTAGTGTTGGCGACACTGTGGGTTTTTACTGTAGTTTTTTATGAGGGGGGTCTATTGCTTTTTGTTTACATCTGGCAATTTTATTAGATGTTTTGTTTGAGGCTCGAAATTATTATTTGAGGCTTGAAATCATTATTTGAGGCTCGTCGGTGTTGCGTACCCACTCTACAAAAATTCTACTATATGATCTTTCACTGGCTAAGCTAACCTACAAATAGGAATTGGCAGCACTGACTTATAAACCCACTGGGTCCTCTTGGCATGTTTTTTCATGATGTGTTGCTAGGCTATTGGGCATCTTGGCGTATACAATGTATATATTTTGAGAGGGGGGTTATAGCTTTTTATGCTGTACGAATACTGGAAGCTTGACAGTGACAACCAACAGAGTAGGTAAACCTACATCCAGGAACTCGCAACACTAGTTTCTGACAGTGAATTTGAAATAAAATATTAAACAAAATACATGAGTAAGCACTGTGATTACAAATAGTACCAGTGTTATGCCCCCCAACTCCAACTGGACAACTGGGGAAAATAATTGTACAACAATTTGTACCTAATTGTACAACAACTTGTACCTAATTGTACAACATATACACAGACATAAAAGAGAGAGCCTTCCCGTAACTTACTTCATGTACAATTTATATGTTTTTTACAACTGTGAAAAGAAAGCATATGTGTTCTGTATGCATACATTTATTCTTATTTTTCGAAGTTGAATGAAAGCACGTGTTTTTACGCTCTCGTAATACTGACCTTGCCCCAGTGATTTTAAATTGCTTCCATCCGCTATTTTTTCTGTGTTATTTCCGTATGCACGCAACATTCGCTTTCAATAGACAGAAGGAGTGTTAGTATAGCAGGCTCCGAGTTTTACAATTTATTAAATTAAACAAT
This sequence comes from Lepisma saccharinum, assembly GCF_977018435.1. Lineage (NCBI taxonomy): Eukaryota > Metazoa > Arthropoda > Insecta > Zygentoma > Lepismatidae > Lepisma > Lepisma saccharinum. The sequence continues at coordinate 145,178 of NW_028143289.1, read as the reverse complement.
AATTTATGTAAGAATATACTTGTACTTACCGAACACAAAATAATAAAAAGCACATGTGAATATTTGCTTGTGTTCATGTTATATGACGACTGAGTAAAAAAATAATGTTGACTCCCCGAAAGATAAAGTACTCCACGTCACCAAAAAAAATATCTCCTCTTGTCGATAAGTTGTCACGTTGTAATCAAAGGGTCCTGGGTTCGATACCTACTGGATTCCGATTCTATTTTAAACTGTATGCCCAGTCCTCTGATTAATCTATCTGTGCATAGAGTAAACTTAAAAAGTCGGTTAATTATTGTTGCGATTAAGGATTAAAAAAAAAGGGTGGGTGAAGTCAGATTCAAAAAATGCCACGTGATTATTTTGATTCAATAGCTTCGTCTAGTTTGCTGCATTTTTTTGACTGCACTCACGCGTTTAGTTGGTTACACGGTGCAACCTATCTTGTTGATTTTGGGTGTCATGTAGTGTATTTGGTGTCTGCACCACGTCTTAGAGAGGTGTAATATGTGGTGTGGTGTATGACCACGTGGTGAGTGGTTAACTAATCAAATGAATGTTTAAAGCAGCAGACAGGTATTTGTTGAATCTTCTGAACTTGAACACTGCTATTCGTCTACTCGGTTGAATGTTATTTTTTTTCACCAGCCTGACACCGGGATACACCTGCACTGCATCTAATGTCAAAGAAGTGCAGCGTACTAGACGAGGATATTAAATTGCATACTGATCTATTGCATGCTAACCAAACCTCTTGGGAGGTGGGCCACGGGTCCTCCACATGTATGTATGTATGAAATGCGATTTGGGGGAGGCCAAATTTTAAATTTACAGCTTAATTAATCTGCATGCATACTTAATATTTGATTTTTTTGTTTCTAGTTCGACATGAGATACACACAATTTTATTTTTTGAAGTACCTAGGTTAATCTGTGACATACAACTAGCGATCGACACGACCGCCTGATGACACACAGACACAGAGAGAGTGAGCAAATTTAAAATGTAATCTATCGTGAATTAAACTAAGCTCCCTCACCCACCCACATATAGCCTTACAGGTGACTCAAAAGCAGAAATTGGTCATAGCGTGACAGGTCGATCTATCGTGAACTAAACTAACCCCCCCCCCCACTCATACATACACACTATGTCTTACAATAAGTAAGGCTGCTATATCACATGTAAGGGCTGACGGTTGCCAACACACACAAGATCTATTGCAAATTTTATTAACCTACGACATAAGCCATGGACACACACACACCAAGCCTTCCAGATAGGCTATAAGCAACTCACCTCTTGCAATTGTATAACGGGGGAAAATTAACCTACAGCTAGCAACACTGTTTGAGCTGCTTTCGACGAGTAGTGTTACCAAACTTACTTTTTTTTGCAAATAGGCTCTACAGCTAGAGGCTTTGTCTAACAATTGATTAAATTAAGTACCGAACATTATCGAAAAGCAATTCTGAAAACATTATACTGAAATAACAACTTACCTCATGTAAAAATATTACCTAGTACGGGTTAAGCTGTGACATACAACTAGCGAACGACACGACCACCTGACACACAGACAGCTTATACGCAGTTTTTCCTACACACGTACTGGGTTTAAAAGATAACTTGCAACAACCATTTCACTCACCTCCTATCATATAATAAAATTACCACAAGTTTTTGATACTTGCTGCCAGAACATGGTGGTTTTAGACTGGAAATTCAGCCCGATTATTCTATTTGTGCAAGAGAAAAATGATGATGCCTGCATTTGGAATATATAATACTTCTTACGGTATTTTGCGTGCCCCCAGTAACCTTGCTTTCGATAACGGAAGCTATGACGTGTATTTCCTGTTTCGCGAACATGCGAGAATTTTTCACAATGTCGCATCAGATAATATATTGCAAGAGCGAGTTGGTTGTGTATATAAATCTAGTTTTGGGGAATGGACATGAATATAATGTCAAAATTATTGCATAACTTAAAAAGAATATTTATTGCACTGCGCTTTCTAGCAAAGGTAAATGTGGAATGCCCCGGCCCCTCAGAGATTCGAATACTGTTAGTTAAACAGCAAGCATTGTCATATGGACTGACGATTATTATTTTTTTAAAAAAACAGACCTCGTAGTAAGTTATAACCTGAGCTGTCTTGCAAGTCTCTCGAGTTTGATATCTGGTGAAGGAATATGATGCCACTATAAACTGTACACAAGATATACCCGGTCCCTGGCATGAGATGGACGAGGACCTATACAGTTGTACAATGGTTGTTTTTTATTAAAGCATAGCGCTTATTTACATGTCAGCGCAACATGCATGCAAAGAAGGGAGGGAGACCATAACGGATAATTCTTATTTCGATGCCGGTCTACGACTCTGAGGGCTCAAGTTACAATGTTTACCTATAGCTGTACATATTTAAAAATAACCTGAGCAATTAAATGTTACAATACCGATCCTGATTTTTGTCGGATGACGTAGGTTGCAATCCTACCTCCGATGGCGTATAGACTTAAATGTTTCCATAACATGAAATACTGTTAATGGAAATCTGTTGTTTCTAATGTGAAAATCATATAACAAGAACCCAAACACATAAATAATCAGACAAGATGTCAACGGTGCGTTCATAACTAACAAGTGATTATTCAAAAATTGAAATGGTGCAGGGGGAAACAACCAACTAACTAACTAGGCTTCTTAAACCCGAGGACAGCAAATACAAGCCTATCCTGATCTGAGAAAGATCTCTATCTATTTTTTTTCCGTCCCAACCGATTTTTTAGGTCTATTCAACCCCTCATGGTACACGAGTTCCCACTGCCCTGATGGTGGAGGAAGCGAATCTATTTGGACATGAAAGAGCATTATGTGTGGGAGACTATAATTTATACATGTGGTTGCTTGGATGCTTACAGAGGATGCCATAGCTCGTGCGATTGAGGCATTTTATTAAGCACATATTTTGATGAGTGTAAAGAATTAAATAAGTCACAAGGGGCTGAGGCATGGTTCGAATTTCTCGATCTAGGTATGGATGCAGACAGACACGAAGTTTTGTGTGTGGACACAAATAATAATGGAAAAATGCCGTTCACCCCGATAGCATAGTGGTAATGTTGTTCTTGCCTCGTTTCCATCGACAACATAGTGGTTACACTGTCCAATATTAAGAAGTTCTCAAAATTATTCAATCACTCTTTTTCTTCTTCTTCTATCATCTCGGTAACCAAAAAAAATGTTTTCTCAAATGTTTAGACGACTACGAAAACGTTGAAATGTAAAATATTGTTGCATTGTAATCAAAAAAGAATTTGTTGAATATGCCTAACCTAAAATAAAATTCAAGAATTAATAGAGTTAAACATTTGCCACTCTGAAATGGCGACGGCTATCATAACATTATTTTCAGTAGGATAATAATAACAATATTATATATATTAAGGATTAGGCCCGAGGGATTCTTATTCACTACACTCGTTTCCGCACAACTCATCGACTACAAAGCAACAATGTTAGGAAGTGTGTGCATGGTCCCAAAAATACAAATTTAAAATCACTAATGAGACATGAACTCCTTTTACTGGTGTGTATTTGAATATGCGAAAATGAGGTACTTTGAATAACCACAAAAAAGCTTGCAACGGTATAGAGAAGGGTCACAACTTCAAACTTTAGACAATTTTTTGTTAATCTGCAAAGAGCCAGGGCGTACGGTAAATTGATTTTATTGAAAAGTATGCAGAATTAGTGTCGGAAGCAGTTTGAAGACTGAAACGGCTATGGAAGGACACTTATTATAATGTTAATATTTCAGTATAATGTTTTCAGAATTGCTTTTCGATAATGTTCGGTACTTAATTTAATCAATTGTTAGACAAAACATACATTCGAATTCAAGGACGGAAAATATGAACAGCGAATGAATGCTTTAGAGTAGATGTGATATTTAAAGGAGGTGATTATTTTTTTATTTTCTCAATTCAAACAAAAATTCATGAATATTATTATCATTGAATGGTTGGTTAGGTGCTCGGTTTAACTTGTAAAATAAGAGGAATGTGTGACAATATCCATATTAATTAGAAAGGTATGTTGTATGCTAGGTTAGCTAATTGTGTCTTCTTCAGCTTCACTGTATAGAGGGAAGATGGAAAAAGAGAGCTCTACGGAAACTGACGCTCTTAACAATATTGTACGCCCCGTGAAAATTATATATAAATAAGGCATAAGCGTATTATCTACTTTCATGTCAGATTTTGCCAACCTGTGAGCTGTAGTGTTTAGGTGACAAGCGACCTGCTCAAATATGATACTGTTGATAATATTGTACGCCCGTGAAAATTATATATAAATAAGACTTAAGCGTATTATCTGCTTTCATGTCAGATTTTGCCAACCTGTGAGCTGTAGTGTTTAGGTGACAAGCGACCTGCTCAAATATGATACTGTTGACAATATTGTACGTCCATGAAAATTACATATAAATAAGACTTAAGCGTATTATCTGCTTTCATGTCAGATTTTACCAACCTGTGAGCTGTAGTGTTTAGCTGACAAGCGACCTGCTCAAATATGATACTGTTGACAATATTGTACGTATATTGTATTGTATAGGAGACTAGAAACATATAATTTGGCGAAAAAAAAAACCCAAGTAAGGTCATAGAGAATAGTTAAAAAAATGAACAATTATATTTTGCATTGCACAGCATTGGATATTAAATAACATACCCCCAAAAAATCTCTGTATTATGCGTTCTGTAAAAAATTGCCCTACGTGCCAAACTGCTGTGTCAAGTAAACATTTTCAAAGGCACCGTCGTACTTGTGTGCCGGGAAAGCGAATATGTGCGACCAAACTGTGCTCTAAGTGTGGAAAAAATATTTCTATTGCCAACTTCAAGTTGTTTTTTTTTGACACGTATATATATTATTATTTTTTAACAGAGGAAGAAAGTTCGTGCTTCGGAAAACGCGATGATGTGCGTAATAATATCTTCCGTCTCCTGCATAGACTTGTACCAATCTACTGTGTACCGTCTTCTTCCCTGCCTCGCCTCGTCCAGTTCGTCCAACCTATCGTTTAATTTCTCCCCTGCAGCCGAAAGCAGAATGTTGAGATCACCGCACCTCAGGCCGCTGATCTCCCGAAGAAGGTCCTTGAGAACCATTTCACAAGGGATGCGAAATGCCGGCGTCGTTCTTGCTATGATTACAAGTTTCCCTACATCCTCACAATCTCCGTTTACTGCGCGTTTAAATATTTTACATAGTAGCTCGGGCGGCAAATCAGTTATACGAGACATGTTGTTATTATTATTATTTTTCACTCTATGTTATTTATATACCCTACCCCAATTTTTGTTTCGTGTTCATGGCGATGGTGGTATCCAGATCCGTCTGCGTGGTGTTGTAAGTGATGTCGTGATTTTTGTATGCGGCGTCCAACGGATTCACACCCTTGTCCCCTCTCTCCAATCTTTTCTCGAGTTTGGTACTTGGTCCGCAGTACTGGTAGTTAGGTAAATGCATCTTAAAAGGTAACTTCCTACCTTTTGAGAATAGGCACTTGTACGTGTTCTCGAAAAGTTTGGAGCAATCCAAATACTAGCAACTGATGAAACTGCACGATGGTCTGGATATTGCAACGTTCGCCTCGGAAATAAAACCACTCGACGATTGTTGTGAAAATTTAGTCGTTGTGTTCAACAACGCTATTTTGGAAAATTAAAATGAAATTCGCAACTTTTTCACGTAAGCTCGTTATAAAAAAAATAGATTGCTTCTACCTAGCTCAAACGTTTTCCAAAATTCCAAAACAGTTAGTACGCGACAACGCTAATTTCATATGTTTGTTTCGTCAAGATCACACCAACCTCAAGTACGTGTACGATGACTACGTAGGTGGAGATATGAACTACAATTAATTTTCGGAACGCTGCTGCTCTACTTGTTGGAACGGTGACGATTTCGGATTCGCGACGATCGACATGACGAGGAAACCCAACGACGGAAAATACAGAAACAAAATCAACGACTTTCTAAACGTTGCAACGTTGTGAGAAACGACGTATATAAATAAACGTTCGTTGAAACGTTTATGCAGAAAGGTTGAAACGTATTGTCACGATTAGTCGAACATGTCGCGAAAGGCAAAATAAAAAAAATAACTCCCAAATTCAAAATCGACCAAACAAGAGATAGTGAAAAAAAAAAACATGGAACCTTACAACATCCATTGAATAATCGACATTTTGCTGAAATGTCTCAGGCGTTCGCTGGATGATCATGAAAAATTACATTTCTAAAATTGCAGGAAGAAGAAATAATAATCTAGAAGTCTCGATTGTGATAACAGAAGAGATGGACGCGACGAAAAAACAAAAAAAAGAACATAAGAAGATTAATCGATGCGGACAAGATAAACAATGATCTAATCAATAACATTACAGCATTAAGTGCCATGCATTCTTTCCTCGTTCGTAATAAAATTTAACAAATTATAAAAAGGATAGCAATCCAACTTGTCATTTGACCTCCTTAGTGAAGTATGTTATAAAAAATATATATATATTGAAAGTTTCCAGTTTGTTTTATTTCGCGATTTATCCTCATAGCCGCGATAAACTTAGGAGGCACAGGCTTGTATATATTCCATCTTTCGTTCGGAGGGACAAGTTAAACCGAGCACCTAACCAACCATTCAATGATAATAATATTCATGAATTTTTGTTTGAATTGAGAAAATAAAAAAATAATCACCTCCTTTAAATATCACATCTACTCTAAAGCATTCATTCGCTGTTCATATTTTCCGTCCTTGAATTCGAATGTATGTTTTGTCTAACAATTGATTAAATTAAGTACCGAACATTATCGAAAAGCAATTCTGAAAACATTATACTGAAATATTAACATTATAATAAGTGTCCTTCCATAGCCGTTTCAGTCTTCAAACTGCTTCCGACACTAATTCTGCATACTTTTCAATAAAATCAATTTACCGTACGCCCTGGCTCTTTGCAGATTAACAAAAAATTGTCTAAAGTTTGAAGTTGTGACCCTTCTCTATACCGTTGCAAGCTTTTTTGTGGTTATTCAAAGTACCTCATTTTCGCATATTCAAATACACACCAGTAAAAGGAGTTCATGTCTCATTAGTGATTTTAAATTTGTATTTTTGGGACCATGCACACACTTCCTAACATTGTTGCTTTGTAGTCGATGAGTTGTGCGGAAACGAGTGTAGTGAATAAGAATCCCTCGGGCCTAATCCTTAATATATATAATATTGTTATTATTATCCTACTGAAAATAATGTTATGATAGCCGTCGCCATTTCAGAGTGGCAAATGTTTAACTCTATTAATTCTTGAATTTTATTTTAGGTTAGGCATATTCAACAAATTCTTTTTTGATTACAATGCAACAATATTTTACATTTCAACGTTTTCGTAGTCGTCTAAACATTTGAGAAAACATTTTTTTTGGTTACCGAGATGATAGAAGAAGAAGAAAAAGAGTGATTGAATAATTTTGAGAACTTCTTAATATTGGACAGTGTAACCACTATGTTGTCGATGGAAACGAGGCAAGAACAACATTACCACTATGCTATCGGGGTGAACGGCATTTTTCCATTATTATTTGTGTCCACACACAAAACTTCGTGTCTGTCTGCATCCATACCTAGATCGAGAAATTCGAACCATGCCTCAGCCCCTTGTGACTTATTTAATTCTTTACACTCATCAAAATATGTGCTTAATAAAATGCCTCAATCGCACGAGCTATGGCATCCTCTGTAAGCATCCAAGCAACCACATGTATAAATTATAGTCTCCCACACATAATGCTCTTTCATGTCCAAATAGATTCGCTTCCTCCACCATCAGGGCAGTGGGAACTCGTGTACCATGAGGGGTTGAATAGACCTAAAAAATCGGTTGGGACGGAAAAAAAATAGATAGAGATCTTTCTCAGATCAGGATAGGCTTGTATTTGCTGTCCTCGGGTTTAAGAAGCCTAGTTAGTTAGTTGGTTGTTTCCCCCTGCACCATTTCAATTTTTGAATAATCACTTGTTAGTTATGAACGCACCGTTGACATCTTGTCTGATTATTTATGTGTTTGGGTTCTTGTTATATGATTTTCACATTAGAAACAACAGATTTCCATTAACAGTATTTCATGTTATGGAAACATTTAAGTCTATACGCCATCGGAGGTAGGATTGCAACCTACGTCATCCGACAAAAATCAGGATCGGTATTGTAACATTTAATTGCTCAGGTTATTTTTAAATATGTACAGCTATAGGTAAACATTGTAACTTGAGCCCTCAGAGTCGTAGACCGGCATCGAAATAAGAATTATCCGTTATGGTCTCCCTCCCTTCTTTGCATGCATGTTGCGCTGACATGTAAATAAGCGCTATGCTTTAATAAAAAACAACCATTGTACAACTGTATAGGTCCTCGTCCATCTCATGCCAGGGACCGGGTATATCTTGTGTACAGTTTATAGTGGCATCATATTCCTTCACCAGATATCAAACTCGAGAGACTTGCAAGACAGCTCAGGTTATAACTTACTACGAGGTCTGTTTTTTTAAAAAAATAATAATCGTCAGTCCATATGACAATGCTTGCTGTTTAACTAACAGTATTCGAATCTCTGAGGGGCCGGGGCATTCCACATTTACCTTTGCTAGAAAGCGCAGTGCAATAAATATTCTTTTTAAGTTATGCAATAATTTTGACATTATATTCATGTCCATTCCCCAAAACTAGATTTATATACACAACCAACTCGCTCTTGCAATATATTATCTGATGCGACATTGTGAAAAATTCTCGCATGTTCGCGAAACAGGAAATACACGTCATAGCTTCCGTTATCGAAAGCAAGGTTACTGGGGGCACGCAAAATACCGTAAGAAGTATTATATATTCCAAATGCAGGCATCATCATTTTTCTCTTGCACAAATAGAATAATCGGGCTGAATTTCCAGTCTAAAACCACCATGTTCTGGCAGCAAGTATCAAAAACTTGTGGTAATTTTATTATATGATAGGAGGTGAGTGAAATGGTTGTTGCAAGTTATCTTTTAAACCCAGTACGTGTGTAGGAAAAACTGCGTATAAGCTGTCTGTGTGTCAGGTGGTCGTGTCGTTCGCTAGTTGTATGTCACAGCTTAACCCGTACTAGGTAATATTTTTACATGAGGTAAGTTGTTATTTCAGTATAATGTTTTCAGAATTGCTTTTCGATAATGTTCGGTACTTAATTTAATCAATTGTTAGACAAAGCCTCTAGCTGTAGAGCCTATTTGCAAAAGTAAGTTTGGTAACACTACTCGTCGAAAGCAGCTCAAACAGTGTTGCTAGCTGTAGGTTAATTTTCCCCGTTATACAATTGCAAGAGGTGAGTTGCTTATAGCCTATCTGGAAGGCTTGGTGTGTGTGTGTCCATGGCTTATGTCGTAGGTTAATAAAATTTGCAATAGATTTTGTGTGTTGGCAACCGTCAGCCCTTACATGTGATATAGCAGCCTTACTTATTGTAAGACATAGTGTGTATGTATGAGTGGGGGAGGTTAGTTTAGTTCACGATAGATCAACCTGTCACGCTATGACCAATTTCTGCTTTTGAGTCACCTGTAAGGCTATATGTGGGTGGGTGAGGGAGCTTAGTTTAATTCACGATAGATCACATTTTAAATTTGCTCACTCTCTCTGTGTCTGTGTGTCATCAGGTGGTCGTGTCGATCGCTAGTTGTATGTCACAGATTAACCTAGGTACTTCAAAAAATAAAATTGTGTGTATCTCATGTCGAACTAGAAACAAAAAAATCAAACATTAAGCATGCATGCAGATTAATTAAGCTGTAAATTTAAAATTTGGCCTCCCCCAAATCGCATTTCATACATACATACATACATAGGACCCGTGGCCCACCTCCCAAGAGGTTTGGTTAGCATGCAATAGATCAGTATGCAATTTAATATTCTTGTCTAGTACGCTGCACTTCTTTGCAGTGCAGGTGTATCCCGGTGTCAGGCTGGTGAAAAAAAATAACATTCAACCGAGTAGACGAATAGCAGTGTTCAAGTTCAGAAGATTCAACAAATACCTGTCTGCTGCTTTAAACATTCATTTGATTAGTTAACCACTCACCACGTGGTCATACACCACACCACATATTACACCTCTCTAAGACGTGGTGCAGACACCAAATACACTACATGACACCCAAAATCAACAAGATAAGTTGCACCGTGTAACCAACTAAACGCGTGAGTGCAGTCAAAAAATGCAGCAAACTAGACGAAGCTATTGAATCAAAATAATCACGTGGCATTTTTTGAATCTGACTTCACCCACCCTTTTTTTTTTAATCCTTAATCGCAACAATAATTAACCGACTTTTTAAGTTTACTCTATGCACAGATAGATTAATCAGAGGACTGGGCATACAGTTTAAAATAGAATCGGAATCCAGTAGGTATCGAACCCAGGACCCTTTGATTACAACGTGACAACTTATCGACAAGAGGAGATATTTTTTTTGGTGACGTGGAGTACTTTATCTTTCGGGGAGTCAACATTATTTTTTTACTCAGTCGTCATATAACATGAACACAAGCAAACATTCTCATGTGCTTTTTATTATTTTGTGTTCGGTAAGTACAAGTATATTCTTACATAAATTATTGTTTAATTTAATAAATTGTAAACTCGGAGCCTGCTATACTAACACTCCTTCTGTCTATTGAAAGCGAATGTTGCGTGCATGCGGAAATAACACAGAAAAAATAGCGGATGGAAGCAATTTAAAATCACTGGGGCAAGGTCAGTATTACGAGAACGTAAAAACATGTGCTTTCATTCAACTTCGAAAAATAAGAATAAATGTATGCATACAGAACACATATGCTTTCTTTTCACAGTTGTAAAAACATATAAATTGTACATGAAGTAAGTTACGGGAAGGCTCTCTCTTTTATGTCTGTGTATATGTTGTACAATTAGGTACAAGTTGTTGTACAATTAGGTAAAAATTGTTGTACAATTATTTTCCCCAGTTGTCCAGTTGGAGTTGGGGGGCATAACACTGGTACTATTTGTAATCACAGTGCTTACTCATGTATTTTGTTTAATATGTTGCCGTGTTTCTTCACTACACGGAGAAGTACGACACGCATCTGTTCGTCAAAGAGCTCTACAACATAACTTCTTGAATCAGCATCATCCCTAGAACGAGCGAGAAGTATATTGCTGTAAGGGTGTGGATCCCTCTCCAGGCTGGAGGAAGCGTGGAAGTGCGAATCCTAGACTCTTACAATTTCCTATCGTCCAGCCTGGCCACCCTTGCAGCTCAACTTGGGGACGAAGATCTTGTGGCCACCAAGCAAATGTGTTTTTCGGGGACAGATGAAAATTTGAATCTGTTGCGTCGCAAAGGCGTCTACCACTACGAGTACGTCAACGATTTCGACAAATTTGACGAGACGGAACTTCCACCCCGGGAGGCATTTTATTCTCATCTCACGGAGGACGTCTGTTCCGAAGAGGACTACGAACACGCTCGTAGTGTGTGGACGGCCTTCAATTGCCAAACTTTTCGTCATTATCACGATCTCTATCTCAAATTGGACGTGACTCTCCTCATGGACATTTTCGAATCGTTTCGCAAGAGATGCATCTCGATCTACAAGTTGGATCCTGCGTATTTCTTCACCACGCCGGGATTGTCTTGGGAATCGATGATGAAATACACCAACGTGGAACTGGGGCTCATCGCAGAGAAGGAACAGTATGCATTCATGGAGAGTCCGATACGCGGTGGCATCGTCCAATGTCCCCGACGCCATGCTCAGGCAAACAATCCTCATACGCCTGGTTACGATGCATCGAAGCCCAACACCTACATCGTCTACTGGGATGTCAACAACCTGTACGGCCACTCCATGTCCCAGTGTCTTCCCATCAGCGACTACGCGTGGATGACCGAAGAGGAACTCTCCTGCGAGGATTTTCTCAACTGGAGCGAAGATAACGAATGGGGCTGTTTCTTGGAAGTGGATCTCGATTATCCCGAAACGCTTCACGAGAAACATCACGGATTGGCCCTGGCCCCTACCAAAGAGAAGCCACCTGGAGGATCATCGGAGCCAAAACTAATACTAAGCATGGAGAACAAGCGGAATTACGTTCTGCACTACCGACTTCTCCAATTTTACATAAGTCATGGTTTGCAGCTGAAGAAAGTTCATAGAGGATTGAAGTTCCGACAGAGTAGGTGGCTCGAACCCTACATAGCCGAGAACACGCGACGCAGAGCGCAATCGACATCGCCTGCAGACAAGGATCTGTACAAACTGTTTAACAACGCCATCTACGGCAAGACGATGGAAAACGTTCGTAATTACATCGACGCAACGTTGGTCACGGACGAAAAGAAATTTGAGAAGATCGTCGCGTCCCCCTACTTCAAAAACTTCACCATTTTCGACGAGAATCTAGTATTCGTCGAGAAGAACAAGAAGCAAGTGATGCTCAACAAGCCGATTGCCATAGGTGCTACCGTCCTTGAACTATCAAAATTGCACATGTACCAATCGTACTACGATCAGTTTCAACCTTTTTATGGAGATAACATCCAAATATGTTACATTGACACGGATAGCTTCATTTTTCTAATCCAAAACACACCAAGCCTCGAACATGATCTGACTAAGATGAAGCATCTGTTTGATTTTAGCAACTTACCATCAGGACATCACTTGCATTCGACAGAAAATAAAATGACCATAGGAAAGTTCAAAGACGAAGCGGCTGGGAAGTACATCAGCGAATTTGCGGGGCTTCGTGCCAAAATGTACTGTGTAAAGATTGCAGAAGAAAAAGAGATCAAGAAAGCGAAGGGGGTGGGAAAAATAAGTACCAGCAAATTTGGCATGCAAGACTACAAGGAATGCCTTTTTCATGGTAAAAGGCAACTCAGCACCGATCATCGCATTGCAAGTAAATTGCATGATTTGTACACGACGCGCGTAACAAAGGTTGCATTGGATGCAAGAGACAATAAGCTACGCGTTCTCGAGTGTGAAATCCACACGAGAGAGTGGGGCCACTGCAATGGAAGCGATAAATGTGACGTGTGTTAACTGTAACCGCATAGCCATGAAGTCCGCTGTGTCTTTTGCCATTCTTCAAAAACAGACGGAGGAAAAGAATGAAAGGGGGAGCCCTCAGGCGATGAAAAGTTGCAAGTTGTTATTATGTCGTTAAGCCCGCTCCAAACACGAGGCTCATTAAATTCAACTCTTACTTTTTTTTCTTCTTCATCGTGATTTAATGACATAATTACAGGTTCGAGCTTTTTGAATTGCATCGCCGCAGAGGAAAATCTTCTCTTTTTCTTATCTTTTTTTTATTCGATCTACGAAGGGGCACAGCATATAGAAAATTTAAATAATTAACAAGGACAATGAATCTCTTTGGTTTCCGCAAACAAAGCATCATGGAAAGTGCACTACCAAATTCCAATAACCTCTTACCTTCCGTGTTATCTAAACTCAATGGTTTACTAATTGTACATCTCAACAGCATTTGGACGAAAGTGAATGACGATGTGGGCAAGATGTTTTACGTCTTCAATAACAATTTACATTTCTACGAAATTCCGATCGACGGGAAACTTCAAATCACCGTGAATCCGGAAAACGCAGGCGAAATCAAAATTTCTACCGGCAAGAACATTTTTCGAATCAAGCACGACAAGATGCTTTCTAACATTACGTACGATGTGAGTAGTAGGAGTGGGGGAGTTGACCAACCGAAAATGGGGCTCGGTGGGGCTCGCCTTAATGGATTTCTCTCGTAAGGCATGAGCCCCATTTTCTGGCAGTGTTGCCAGCTGCTTACTCGAAAAAATCACCAAGGTTTTTTTTGGGTCTAACCTAGCCTAAAGCAAGGAGCTGGCAATCTTGCTTGAGGCTCGTCTTAATGGTTTGCTCTTGTAAGACATAAGTCCTATTTTCTTGCAGTGTTGCCAATATTTTACTCGAAAAAATCACCAAGGTTTTTTTTTTGGGTCTAACCTAGCCTCAAGCAAGGAGCTGGCAACCTTGCTTGAGGCTTGCCTTACAGTGCATAAAGCAAGGAGCTGGCAACCTTGCTTGAGGCTTGCCTTACAGTGCATAAAGCAAAGTTGGCAACCTACTGGTACTTTTGCCATAGCTTTTTACAAAAAAGAGAGAGGAGAGAGAGAGGGAAGAGTTAAACAACCGACAGCTGCCAACACCCACCTACAGCCTTTTTTTTCTTGGTCTAACCTAACCTAAAGCAAGGAGCTGGCAACCTTACTTAAGACTTGCCTTACAGTGCATAAAGCAAGGTTGCCAACCTACTGGTACTTTTGCCATAATCTTTTACAAAAAAAAAAGAGAGAGAAGAGAGAGAGGGAAGAGTTAAACAACCGACAGCTGCCAACACTCACCTACAGCTTTTTTTTTCTTGGTCTAACCTAGCCTAAAGCAAGGAGCTGGCAACTTTGCTTGGTGCTTGCCTTACAGTGCATAAAGCAATTTTTGCCAACCTACACACACTAAACAAGGAGAGCCGGCAACAAACACGCACTGCCGTAAAAGAGAGAGAGATGGGTGGATGGCAACACAGTATGTGTGTGCGTGTGTGCGTATAATATGTAGTATTATTAACTAGAGTGTGTTGGCAATTTACTTACAACTAAAAAAAATAGAGATGCCAACGTTGCTGTAAGATGAAAAAAAAGAGAGAGAGATTTATGGCTGGCAACAGTGGTGAGCGATGTCCTCTCTCTTCTGTGCAATATGATATTATGATGTTACTGTAGTTTTTGACGGGGATTACGAGTTAACTAAAAAAAACCTGCAACTAGAGAGAGTTGCCAACACACACACGCTATTGTAAGAGAGATGGATGACTGGGAGGGGCAGCATTTCTGGCTATTCACAGTGGCGGATGTACTTCCTGTTTTTTTTTAAAAAGCTAACAATAATGATGGAATTTCATGCTGACAGAGCGGATTTCTACTAGTCCACGTTGTTAACCTACATATTACTCCTCGACTAATAAAACTAGAAGCTCGAGGGCATTAACATTAGACCGTCACAGACTTTCACATTACCCATCACTGATGCCGCCAGAACCAAGTTTCCTGCTTCTATTCATAAACCAAAAAAAAAAAAAAAAGACGGGGAGAAGAGAGACATGTACACGCTTCCGTCGCCATTTTATAACAACTAGGGGAAGTGGGGCGGGAGGCGGACATGTAACGGGAGATCACACAAGCGAGCTTCCTCTATTCTGACTAATAAAGCATCATTCTACTCTGTAAGCTACAAGGAGAACATTGTGAGCTGCAAGAAGAACATTGTGATTGTGATTG
This sequence comes from Lepisma saccharinum, assembly GCF_977018435.1. NCBI lineage: Eukaryota > Metazoa > Arthropoda > Insecta > Zygentoma > Lepismatidae > Lepisma > Lepisma saccharinum. The sequence continues at coordinate 129,725 of NW_028143289.1, read as the reverse complement.
AAATTAACTAACGTGAGTAAATTTGTTTGTTAGCTTGCATGAGTTGGCTTTGTGTTATATAAATAGGTAGTGTTGCTTCTGTGAGTTGATTCTGTAATAGCCAAACAAATGTAAAGGAATTGTAGATAAAAGGTAAAACTCTCTACAAAAGCCAAACAATTCTTAAGCATATTGTGGAAGGAATATATACTCGCAAAGCACGCAAAAAGAAGAGAGAGAAAGTATACAAGTTTTAAGTGTGTTGCATGTATCTCTCTTCCTTTTTTCTTGCTTTTTTTATATATATATTTATTACATATTACTATATACATCAGGCATATGCAAAATAGCAATATGCGGGGTGTAAGAGGGCGATCTTCTGGTAAGGCACCCAACAGTTAACCTCACTTCCACGTAGTACACCCTGGACTGTAGAGTAACGAGGCTCTGGCGTCTGGCAGACCAGTATAATATTGCGTGTGTTAGCCTGTTTTTTTTCTTGTGCGTTTGATATTTAGTGGAGGTATATAGTGTTTCGAATTTTATTATTATTTAGTTTTATACACAGAAAAGATATTAAACATAAAATTAAATAAAATATATCTAATTATGTTTTTTTATCACAACAAGCATTCACAAAAAATAACAATAATGTGGTTTAAAGTTTTTTAACGTAATTGCTACGTAAACAAAATGGTCGACTTGCAATGAGTGTGTCAAAGTTTTTTTAAGCCTAATTGCTACGTAAACAAAATGGCCGACTTGCAATGACTGTGTCAAATATGAATAGATTGAGAGATGGAAAGAGAAGTTAAATATGCTTAAATAAAGTGCTCCTTTGTGCATAGCACCATACCATAAAAGCATATAGGAAGACTGCCATGTTTATGCATGGAACTTAAATATACATATAAAATTAAAATATTTGGTGCTGACCACATCACACATTGCTGACTTTGCATTGTACTTTCCTATATTCACATATGCACAGTAAGGCTAATCGGGACTAGGCCTACAGTTTTTTAAAATAGGATCCGAACCACTATGTACTTTTATCGGGTTCGAACCTAGGACCTCTTGATTACAAGGCAACAACACAACCACCGCATTTTCGAGCCCTAGTGAATATGTAGGAAAAAACAACAGTATATACATAATCCAAAGTTGCGTGGTTCTAGGCCCCATAGGAACCAAGAAAATCAATATCTTGGAAAAACATCTTAAGAAAGTCGACTTCCGGTCTGTCAAGATGTTACTTCCGGTCTGTCAAGAAAATTTTCTTAAGACAAATATCTTAAGATGTTTTCCAAGACATTGATTTTCTTGGTTCCTAATTGACCTAGGATGATGATTTTAGGTTTGTTGGATAGGATTTGACGAAAACTATACGACTAGCAAATAAAATCGATTCCACCCCCTCAAGTTTCGAAAATATAGACAATTTTTTTTATTTTTTGAGAAACTTGATTTGCTGGCTTAGTTTTTACCCTATTTCGAAAATTTTAATGGCATTTGATAAAAAATTGAAGGTACTCTACAACCTATTGGAAACATAATGATTAGTGCTTACTGTTTTCGAGTTATTTTAAATTTAAATTTCAAGATGTGATTTCTAAGTTGTTTTGTAACTCGTAAACTGGGGGTCGTAGAAAACCCATTCTTGTTTTATCTGCTATTGCCCGACAAATACTATAAACACAAATAATGTTTATTGTTTGATTTAAAAAAATCGAAAATAACTTTGTTTTCTGAAAATAAAAAATGTGTGTATGGAAAAAAAATACGATTGTGTAATTTTTTATGATGTATGTTTGCATGTAAAAATAAGTATACCTGAAAGTTTTAGAATTTCAAAATAGCTATATATATATATTTGCTATTATATCAGCCGAAACAATACAATATATATAAACAAGTACATTTTCATAGTTTCATACCTCTACTAGATTGGTAGAAAAATATACTAATGGGCAATAAAATCTGAAGAAGATTCGTGTCTAGCAAAAAAATAAACTAAATAGAATTACACATGCATACAATATTTATTGTGCTTTTTTCTATCTACAATCATATTTTTTCTTATATATTTTTTTTTTATAGGGTTGACTAAAACGCATATTTGAGGAAAACAACGCCACCCATATATAAATAAACCCCTCAAACTAACACTAATTAGAATTAGCCTACAAAATTTTTCTCGTAAGGCATTTTTTTGTAAACACTCTACCACCAACAGATCACATATAAATAAACATACCCCCCCCAAAAAATGCGCTCCATGAAAAGTTGTCCTGTGTGCAAGAGAACCATATCAAGCAAACGTTTTGCAAGACATTGTCGTACCTGCGTGCCAGGCAAGCATTTGGCTGCCACTGAACTATGTTCCGGATGCAATAAACAGATCACAATTGCGTATGCCAAGAAGCATAAGCTTAATTGTCTAAGCAAAAATACATCTGGGGCCCAGCCTTCGACCTCCACCAAGAGGAAGGCAGAAGCAGCCTCCATCAATGCACCATCCGCCAAACGTGTCAAGCCTGTGGCGAAAGCGAACCAGACTGCTTTCGAGCGGTTGTTAGAGGACTTTGTCCACACTTCGGAGGGCTCATGCGACGTGCGTAGCTTTTTGGAGAACGTGCAAGCCAAAATTATTTCCATCCTCGGTGATGCGCTTGCAACGCACTCCACCAAATTCTACGCATCGCTACGTTGCCAGTACAAGAAGCCGTCTGATGAAATTTACAGCTTCTGCCACAACACCAAGGCGAAGACGCTGCATCTGGCGGATGTCGACAACCTCGAGGTCATCTACAACCAGTTTGCCGATGAGCTGGTGGCAAAACAAGAAGAACATCAAGCTAAAGGCTCGGGGGGTTCGCTGTGCGGTGAACCCCACGAACTGTGCGTCAAACTTTGCAAGTTCATACCTCTCTCCGCCTCCAGCTACGTCCCCTTACCACCTACTATTGCGGCAAAGAAGGCTGTCCTGAACATTCAGAACAGTGACGCCAAGTGCTTCGTATGGTGTGTTCTGGCAGCATTACACCCTGTCCACTGGAAAAACCAACCACACCGAGTTAACCACTACCTACCCTACGAGTCAGAGCTGGAAGATGCGATGGTTGGGATCGACTATCCCGTGGAGGTCCCGGACATTCAAAAGTTCGAGGCCCGTACACACAACCCTCGGTTGGCCATCAACGTTTATGGCCTCACTGACAAAAATATGGTGTACCCCATCCAGGTGAGCGACGTAGAGGACGATGGTGCGCAGGAAATTCACCTTCTGCTCATCAAGGACGAGACCCATCACCACTACACCCTTATCCGTTCCCTCTCCCGGTTGGTGTCGAGCCAAAAAAGCAAGCATCATGGTAGCATAGAAGTTTGTCGAAGGTGTCTGTTCACTTTTGACAATCGAGAACAGCAGGATTATCAGCGCATCAGAGGTCCCAACATCGCTGCCGAGAAGCTCGCTCGCCACAAGCCCTACTGTAGTAACAACGAGCCGGGTGTGGCAGTCTTGCCCAAACCTGGCACCGTGGAGCGTTTCCACATGCACGGTGCTATGGTGGAGCACCCCGCTATCATCATCGCAGATTTCGAGGCCTTCCTCAAACCCCTGTCCACTTGCGATCCCAATCCCGAAGTTTCCTCTACCACCCCTTACCAACTCCACGAGGCATCCAGTTTCGCATACGTTGTGGTGCGACGTGACCAGCACATCGCCCCCGAGCCCTACGTGTACCGTGGTCCCGACGCAGCCAAACACTTCCTCGAGAGGATGGTTGTCGAGGCCATTGAGATAGGGAAGGTACTGTTGGCCCCCAAGTCTATGCTCCCACTGTCCCCCGACGATCAACGTAGACACGACGAGGCTATCGCTTGCCCTGTCTGCGACAAGGAGTACACCGCCAACAACCGTAAAGTCCAACACCACGATCACTTTAACGGTAGGTACGTTGGTCCTTGGTGCAACGGATGCAACCTCATGGCCCGGGACCCGCACTTCATCCCTGTGTTTTTTCACAATGGCTCGGGATACGACTTCCACCACCTCGTCAAGCATCTTGGGTACGACAACGAGAGAATCAGCGTCCTGGCGCAGAACGAGGAGCGTTACATTAGCTTGAGCAAGTGGGTTCGAATCCCAGAATTATGCTCTACCGTCGAGCTTCGCTTCCTCGACTCCCTGAGGTTCCTCCCGGCCAGCCTCGATGCTCTCGCAGGGAAGCTTAGCGACGAGCAAATACTCATCACCTTCAAAAACTTTCCGAACTTGGACGCCGGCCTCTTCAAGCGTAAGGGGGTCTATCCCTACGAATACGTCACAGACGCTACCAAGTTCGCGGAGACGTCGCTAACCCCCCAGGCGAAGTTCTACAGTCAGCTACGCGGCTCGAACATCACCGACGAAGAATATCACCATGCCCAGTCCATGTGGCGCGAGCTGGGCTGTCGAACTCTCGGTGACTACCACGACGCCTACCTCAGACTTGATGTGACGCTCCTCGCCGACGTGTTCCAGACGTTCCGTGCGACCGCAATGAAGATCTACCAGCTGGACCCTGCCTACTTCTACAGTCTCCCCGGACTGGCGTGGTCAGCCATGTTTCTGGTGACGAAGATCGAGCTGGAGCTTCTTTCGGACGTGAACATGGTGCTGTTTGTGGAACGTGCCGTGCGGGGTGGAATGGTCCAGGTGTCGCAGCGACACTCGCGCGCCAACAATCACCACATGGCCACCGGCTACGACCCCTCACAACCGTCCAGCTACATCATGTACACGGACGTCAATAACCTCTACGGACACTCCATGATGCAGCCACTCCCCTTTAGAGACTTCGAGTGGGCTGACCCCTCCAACTTCGACATCGAAAGCTTCGACGATTCAGAACATGGGTTCTTCGCCGAGGTTGATCTGCAATTCTCCGAGAAGCTGCAGGATTTGTTCAGCGATCTTCCCCCTGCACCCGAGTTCAAGTGTCCACCCGATTCCAACCAGACGAAGCTCGTCATGGATTTCGAACCCAAAGAGTGTTACGTCCTGCACTACCAGAATCTCCGGTGGTTGATGCAGCGAGGGGTCGCGGTCCACGCAGTTCACCGCATCCTCAAGTTCGAGCATTCTCCGTGGTTGCGTCCATATATTGAAGTCAACACCAAACACCGCACCGCAGCCACGTCCGAGCTTGATAAGGATTTCTTCAAGCTTATGAACAATGCGGTGTTCGGGAAAACCATGGAGAATGTACGGAATCGTGTAGATGTGAGGCTAATATCAAACAAAGCACAATGTCGCAGGCTATAGCAAACCCGTTATTCAAATCGAGGACCATTTATAATGAACAGCTTTTGCTCTGGTGCATATGAGGAAAAGCGAGGTGAAACTCAACAAGCCAATTTATGTTGGCGCCTCAGTATTAGACCTGAGCAAGCTGCACATGTTTCAAATATATTATGGGAAACTACGCCAGCACTATAACGACAATATTAGCCTACTCTACACGGACACGGACAGCTTGGTGTACCACGTTCGCACGGACGACGCGTACGGGGATATAGCCACAGTTCCATCTTTGGTTAACCTTTTCGACACCTCGGGCTATGCCCAGCAAAACAAGTACGGTATCCTGCCCCGCAACAAGAAGGTGCCTGGCAAACTCAAAGACGAGAAGGACGGTGATGTAATTCTCGAGTTTGCAGGTCCTCGCGCCAAGGCCTATGCCATCAAAGCCGAGGGCAGCGTTACCAAGAAGGCCAAGGGTGTCGGCAGACAGGTGGTTCGGGAGCATCTCACATTCGAGGACTTCGTCGATTGCCTCAAGACCAGGTCGTCGGTTCTAAGAGCAGAACAGCGCATCCAGAGCGTCGACCATGTGTTGACCACAAACAAAGTTAGAAAAATTGCGCTGGATCCTGATGACGATAAGAGGTGCGTCCTCGAGTGTGGTATTCACACATTGCCGTGGGGGCACTATCGCTTAGCAGAAAGCAAAACCTGCAACATATGTCCATCTTCAACAGAAGATTCATAAAAACAAAACAAAAAAAAAAAACACTTTGACTGTCATTACAAAAAAACTTTGACCGTATTCTTAAATAACCAGCATGCCTATGAATTTGTTCGGTTTCAAAAAACAGATCATTATGGAAACCATACCAGATCATGAAGTCTTACCTTCCGTGTTACCTAAACTCAACGGTCTGTTGATCATTCACCTCAACAGCATTTGGACGAAACTGAATGACGATGTGGGCAAGATGTTTTATGTTTTTAATAACAATTTACATTTCTACGAAATTCCGATCGACGGAAAACTTCAAATCACCGTGAATCCGGAAAACGCAGGCGAAATCAAAATTTCTACCGGCAAGAACATTTTTCGAATTAAGCACGACAAGATGCTTTCTAACATTACGTACGATGTGTCTGCAGGAGATTATCTTTACATGGAACTCCTCGGAGATTACGACAAACTTATTCCTCTCTTCGTAGAATTACGAATCGTCTATTCTATTATAAATAACCGTTAACCAAAAATGCCTAACGACATTTTCGGCAACACCAAGCGTGTAGACCACGCAGAAGAGATTTTCATGTTGGACATTCGAGTTAAGAAGTTGAGGACCGATTTGATCGCTTTGCAGGAAACCTTAAACAAAAGTTTAGAGTCGGAAATCGCTACGCTCCAAACGCAATGTCTCGACCCCATTCTGAAAATCGATTCCGAACTGAAGACGCTGATAAAAAATTATGTCGACGTACCTTCTTACGACAACGTTCAAAATATACAGTTGAGCGTGGATTCGCTTCAAAATGATTTGGCCAAATTACAGCAATTTCAATCGAAAAATGAAGATTTGGAAAAATTGAAACTCGAAATCGAAGAACGAACTTCCGCAATCGAAAAGAATTTCTCCGAACTTCAAACCGTGGTGAACAATATAGACGCAGAACGCTTGCATGTCGTCGTTTCCAAATTACAAGAAGAATTCACCAGCACGTTGGAAGAAATTAAATCCAAGTTACAGACTTTGGAAGATACCATGACGAACCTACCATCGTCGGACGAACTGCAGGTCATCGGTAAAAGCGTCGCGAACATAAAAATTCAATTGGAGGCCTATCAAGATTTCGAACACATTCAAACCACCATCGCTACGCTTCAGGCGTCCTTGGAATTGATCAACGAAGAAATTAAAAATATTCACGCTGAAGCGAGAGCGTTGACGAGCATTCAAGACACGTTGAGCACGGTTCAGCATAAAATCGAATATTTAGAAAATTTAAACGTCGAATCCAATCTTGCTCATTTTCATCACGTACTGGACAACATACAGGGTGACTTGGAATCGTTACGGATGAGCGTGCCTTCGAGCGAAGATTTGGAAAAATTGAAAACGGCGGTGACGGCACTATCCGAATCGAGCGACATCAAAAGTTCATTGAGCGATCTCGAGAGTAGGGTGGCCAATCTCCCCACCTCCAAAGAATTGCACGCTTTGAAAAGGAACATATCTCGAATGCTGAAACGACTGGAAACGGAAACGGCGAACGTGGAACAGATTCGAGACGAAATCAGTTCGCGGGTGTCGACGCTGCCCACTTCGCAGAGCGTCGCCGATCTTCACACGCAGTTTACAGAGATGCGAAGCATCGTGAACGATCTTACCGAGAAGAGCTCGAAATTGAATCAAGTCGAGAACCTTCAGAACATCGTCGTCAACATCAGAGATCAAGTCGGAGTGCTGGAATCCACGCAGGAATCGACGCTGGCTTCTTTCGGTGCCAAGTTAGTAGTGGGGTTTGTGGTGGGGACAGCACCACTTACAAGTGTAGAAAGTATGAACCCCCCTCAAGCAGCTTTGCTATACTTAAAACAAGCTCAACATGAGCATATGAGTTTTTTGTTCAAGTGTGGAACTCTGCTTAATCCAAGATTTTTGTAAAAATGCCCTCGGGAATCTCTCAGAAAGTATGAGCCCCTCAGATTGATGAGGCTACACTTATAAAAAGCACTTCTGTGAGATTGTTGTCCATAAACTTGTTAAAAATATGCCCCTCTTGTTGCCCACACTTAAAACTAGGCTACACACCTACCTACACACATACATATTTACTTCTGGTTTAAGTTCAATTGGATACCGGGTTCACTAATATTAAAACAATGTAATTCTTCTAGAATTGCTCCGTGACTCTCTCAGAAAACAGTAAACAAAATTTGCCTGTTTTAGAGATATTCCATATATTTGATAAGCAACAACAAGAGGGCCATCTATGTGCAAATGTCTGAACTCGGTGAACACTTGGGAACAAGTCAATTTTTTTCAATATGTCAATATTTTTAACTCTTTTTGCCAGTGATAGGGAATGGTAGTAAGTGTTAAACAAAGTACTTTGGAGCTGAATATGCCTTTCTTAAGACGTCGTATATTGCTAAAATATCTTTAATTCACATATTTCTCATACCGCTGTAACTTGTTCTATTAGGCCTCTTCAAGAATATTGCCTATTAGGCCTCTTCAAGAACATTGCCTATTAGTGAAATAATAGGGCAAGCATACAATGATATGGGGATATGTGAATTGCTGGTTTCTTCAATTCAGATAAATGGATTGAATTGAAACTGGGATATTTTGCATTTTGTTACATAAAGCTTGTTTGTTGTAATCTGTTCATATATAAAATCAAGCACCGAGAGGGTATAAGATCAATACTTGAACAATATGTGCGCATGACGGCCCCAAAGCGGTGGGATCGATACTTGGCACGGGAGTCCTATTGCCTGTAATTTCTCCCTATCAACTGATCGCCGCAGCGCGGTACTCCCTATTGACATCGATTAGTTCCAGACAATTCCACCGCCGCGCCGGGAGGCATGGCGCTGCGGTATGGATTGCATGTACACTCAGCAGAAAAACGGGATGTACATAATGTGTTTATGTGGTGTTTTCTGATTGGTTGCTTATGACATAATGCGATTATGTGTTACGTTTAAATAAGCAGTGTTTCTATTGGCTCTGTAAATCTATATAAGCCAGGGCACAGTGCAGATTCTTCACCATTGCTGGATCGGCAGTGGAACCCACAAGTGGGGGGCAGAACCTGAACAGGCTCCACCAAAGTATAGGAGACTTGAAGCATATAATTTGGCGGAATAACCCAAGTAAGGTCATAGAGACAATATACACTGATACAATAAAAGCCAATTTTTGGCAGGGGGGCCAAAGTGGTTCCTAAATACAAAACTCAAGAACTAATTGACATAGAGCTATGCAGTTTTTTTGTCTGCACTGAACCCAACTGATTAAGCATAGAATTTTGATTTGAATCCCAAGAAATTGTATATAAATACCAAAGCCAAAAATATTAAGTGTATACACACATACACACATACACACATACACACACATACAAAGCACAGTGCTGAACCCAACTGATATTTTTTATTCAGTATAAAGTTTTGAATTGAATCCCAGAAAATTGTATATAATAAACAACAACAAAAATGCCAAGTCAAAAATATTGTAATCAATGCAATAAGAATATATCCAGCCCTAATTGGGCCAAGCATCAAAAGATTTGTAATCCAGACAAATACAGAACTCCCACAAAAATTTGCCCCAAATGCAATAGAAAATACAGCATGCAATACTTCACATATACACATAAAGATACTTGCTCTGTACAGTCATCAACACAACCATCCACTTCTGGTCTGAAAAGGAAGCACGAAGCACCTCTTAATGCCAGAGCAGCAAAGCAGCCACGCTATGCACCCATCCGTAGCAGTTTTAACGGCCAATTAAGAGATCACCGGTTTGTATCAGAACCAAGATGTGACATTAAGAATTTTTTGAACAGTATAAATTCTGATCTGCAGGCAATTCTAAATGCACAAAATGGCTCTTATAAACTGTCCCTCAAATTGTTTGTACAATATAAGAAGCCAAATGGCACAAAATTTACACAGCCCCACTTAACAGAAACTGTACCTGTATATTCAAATGCAAATTCGGACAAAATAATAAGCAGGTTGATAGATCAACTGAACACTAAACACTCTGAATTTGCGGCAAAAGAGTCAGGATGGAGCCTATGTGGCTCTCCACACAAGTTATATGTTAATATTTCTGAATTCAGCCCATTAAAAGGTTCTACATATCTGCCATTACCTGCCAATATTAAAAACAAAAGAGCCGTGGTCAATATAAAAAATACCGACCAGAAATGCTTTTTGTGGTGTATATTAGCTGCTTTGTTTCCAGCTTCAAGAAATCCTCAGAGAATAAATTATTACAAACAACATGAACATGATTTTGATGATGCAATGGAGGGTTTAGAATATCCAATGTCTGTCCAGAATATTGATAAATTTGAAAAAAAGGCCAGGCATATCAATGGTAAACAATTATCTATTAATGTATTTATTTGTTCCACTGGCAATTGCCCGATAGCACCTCTCAGAATCAGCACACTTGATGATGAATCTGCTATTCCGATTGATCTGCTCTTAATTGAAGGGGATGGCACATATATATTACACTCTGATACATAATCTTGAAGCTTTAGTGAGAACACAACTAGACAAATATAAAAAAATATTTAAGTTGTGCAGAAGATGCTTAACTGTTTTTGATGGTAGAAAAATGGTGAATGGTGTTTGTGAAGAGAGTGTAGAAATTGCAAAAAATAAGTTAATTGAGCATCTGAAATACTGTGGGAACCATAAACCTGTTCATATGGTGATGCCCAATCCAAGTGAAAATTGCAAATTCAAAAAGTTTGAAGCCTCGTTGGAACACCCAGTATATATTGTCTGTGATTTTGAATCGAACCTCAATCCTCTTGTATTCTGCAATCCAGATCCTGAGGAATCTTCAAGTACATCATACCAGCTACATGAACCTTCCAGCTTTTGTTGTGTGGTTATACGGGATGGTGTTGTTATTAAAGAATATTCATACGTGGGAGAAGATGCCATCAAAATATTTGCACATAGAATAGAAAATGTGTGCCGTGACATAGCATCTAACATCTTATTAATATCAAAACCTATGTTGCCTTTAACAGAGGAACAGATTGAAGATTTCAACAATGCAGAAAAATGCCCGGTATGTGATTGTGAATTTTCAGATACAAATATCAAGGTTCATCACCATTCTCATACAGATGGTAAATTCTTAATGGCCCTGTGTAAAAGCTGCAATATTCAGATCAAGAGACCAAAATTTGTCCCCATATTTTGCCATGGAGCATCCAATTATGATTTTCATCATCTGATCAGGTACGAGGGGTTTGACAAGCAGAATTTAAATATTTTAGCTGAAAATGATGAGAAATATATATCTATTAGCAAGATAATTAAAGTTGATGGTGTTCCTATTCACATAAGATTTCTTGATTCTTACAGATTTTTACCTGCTAGCCTGCCTACACTGGCCACTCAATTACCTGATGATCAATTCAAAATCACACGTACCATGTTTCCAAATCTGGACCTGAAATTAATTAGGCGGAAGGGTGTATATCCATATGACTATGTTACAGATTTTTCTAAATTTGATGAGTGTTCCCTGCCACCACAAGAAGCGTTTTACAGCAAAATCAGAGGATCTGGAATCAGTGATGAAGATTATCACCATGCCCAATTGGTGTGGAACAATTTAAAATGCAAGACATTTGGTGATTATCACATGGCATATTTGAAACTTGATGTCACTCTCTTAGCTGATATATTGCAAGCATTCAGAAAATCTTCCATGCAAAATTATAAACTGGACCCAGTATATTTTTACAGTGCCCCGGGCCTAGCATGGGCTGCAACGTTTTTGAACACTAAAATGCAATTGGATCTGATCCACGATCAAGATATGTATCTGTTTATGGAGAAATGTATAAGAGGAGGCATGGTGCAATGTTCTCAGAGATATGCCAGAGCAAATAACAAATATATGCCTGATTATGATCCAGCACGGCCATCAAATTTTATACTGTATGTAGATGCAAACAGCCTCTATGGTCATGCCATGATGGATAAACTGCCATATGCAGGGCTTGAATGGGTTGAAGATTTCAATATTGAGGATCTTCAGGACTTTGATGACAGTGACTATGGCCTCTTCTTAGAGGCTGATCTGATAATTCCAGATCATTTACACAATAAATTTTCTGATCTGCCCCCAATTCCCGAGGTTCAGTGCTCACCTGGCTCTAAACAGAAGAAGCTCATGATGACTCTGGAGCCGAAACAAGGCTCTGTCATATATTACAAAAACCTCCAGTTCCTGATGAAACATGGTGTTCAAGTGACCAAAGTTGGCAAAGTCTTAAGGTTCAGGCACTCAAGATGGTTGAAACCATACATTGATACAAACACAGAGCTTCGAACATCTGCAAAGAGCCAATTTGATAAGGCCTTGTTTAAATTGATGGTGAATTCTGTATATGGCAAAACTATTGAAAATGTCAGAAAACATACCGATGTTAAAATAATTACTGACCCCAGCCTGAGCAAAAAATTGGTTGCAAAGCCTAATTTCAATTACAGAAGAATTTATGATGAGCACATGGCACTTTTCAACATGAAGAAAACAAAGATCAAGTTTGATAAACCTATTTATGAAGGGGCTGCAATATTGGAATCGTCCAAATTACATATGTTAACATTGTATTATGATGTGTTGAAACCTTTTTATGGTGATCGTGTAAAACTGATGTACATGGATACGGATAGTTTTATTCTTGATATTCAAACAGAAGATGTTTATCAAGATATGTCACAGCCTGAATTGTTTCAATATTTTGAAACCAGTGAACATACAATAATTCAACCCCACAACAAAAAGTTGCCTGGCAAGTTAAAAGATGAGACATGTGGTGATGTTATTGTGAAATTTGCTGGGTTAAGTGCCAAGGTATACAGTTTTAAAACATGTAGTGGTGTTGCTGCCAAAAAGGCCAAGGGTATTGGCAAAGTAACTGTTGAAAAAGATCTTCAATTTGAAGATTATGAAAATTGCCTCAAATCCCAGAATTCAATCAAAACATCAGAATCCAGAATTCAGAGTGTGGATCACTTATTGACTTCAAATATTGTAAGAAAAGTAGCTCTGGACCCACATGATGATAAGAGATGCATTTTATCATGTGGCATACATACTCTACCATGGGGGCATTGTGATTTGAAAAGTGGCAAACAATGCCTAATTACAGAGCATGATTTGAAATAAATAAACATGCCTATGAACTTATTTGGGTTCAAAAAAGAGGCTATTATGGAGCTGCCAACACCACAACCCTCTCCTGATATGCTGTCTAAACTGAGTGGCTTGTTAATTATTCATCTGAACAGCATACTTACAGATAATGATGATGAAACAGGCAAAACATTGTACATATTTAACAATAATTTAAATCATTACCAATTACCTGTAGGTGGTCAATTGCAATTTATTACAACCCCCGAGGGTGATGTTAAAATTTCAGTAGGGAGAAATATTTATAGAATTAAGCACTCAAACATGATTTCTGGCACTGTATATACTGTTTCTGCTGGTGACTGCTTATATATTGAGGTCCCTGGATCTTATGACAAGCTTATACCCTTTTTTATAGAATTAAGAATCAGATATTCAATAATAAATAACCACTAAAACAAAAATGCCTAATGATATATTTGGCCATACAAGACATGAAGATCACAGTGATGAGATTCTGATGCTTGATGTCAGAGTCAAGAAATTAAGAAGTGATTTACAAGCTTTACAAACCACACTGAATGCCAGTCTTCAATTAGAAATTACAAATTTGCAATCACAATGCATGGACCCTCTTCTTAAAATTGATTCTGAACTCAAAGTGCTGCTTCAGAAATATACTGATCTGGCAACATTGGATAATTTTCAAAGTTTAGAAGAAGCTGTAGCAGCTCTTCAAGCCAAATTTAAGACCCAGGCCACCAATTCTGAGCAATTGAAACAACAATTGGAAGAGCAGATAAATAATGTCCAGACACAGCTCCAAACAATTGTCAAAAGCATAAAATCACAAGAAGATTTTGATCTAGTGATTTCCACTCTAAAAGAACAGATTCAGTCACTCCAGATACCTAATCTGGACCCTCTGAACAATGCCATAGCCGAGGTTAAAGAAAAAATTGAGACACTTGAAAATTTTATGAACAACTTGCCATCTTCTGATGCTTTGAATGCAATAACTCGGAGTGTTGCAAATATTAAGCTGCAACTTGAAACATATGAAGATTTTGGAAAAATTCAAAGTTCCATAACCCATCTTGAAGGTACAATAGCAGCAGTGCAAAATGATTTGGCAAATGTACTAGAATCCCGATTGCCTGGAATTGTAGACACACTTGTCAGTGTCCAGCACCAAATCACAAAGCTTGAAAACCTCAACACTGAATCTGAGCTATCTCATTTTCATCACTTGATAGATGATATTCAAACAAAACTTGAAATTTTACAACAATCCACACCCTCTCAGGCAGATATAGCCCTGCTCCAAAATGCTATGCAAAATGTGGCTGATGCTTCTGAATTAAACAATGTGAAATTGGCACTTGAATCTTTGCAAAATACAGTATCAAATCTTCCCACATCACAGGAACTTAAAAATATTAAGAGGGCAGTGAATAGGATATTGAAATCAGAAGATATCAAGAATATCCAGGCAGAGATCAAACATCTCACTCAGACAGTGGCCACTCTACCAACGAATCAACATATTAATGAACTGCATGCCCTGTTTGAGGATATCAGAAGACAGGTCCATGATCTTACTGCTCAAAATTCAAAATTGGCGGTTGTTGAAAATTTGCAACAAATTGTAGCTAATATCAAGCAACAGCTAGGGACCATGGAATCCAATCAAGCAAATGCTCTGTCTGTTTTTGCCACCCAGCTTCAAGAAATTGTGCAACAATACAAGAAACTTGTTGTGGACATAAAAATCAAACCAGGCCACGATGATGTTGTTAGGACCATCAATGAGCACCTTGAATCTGTAACAAGCAGATTGCTTACAGCAGATAAAGAAATAACGGGCATAATCGAGAATCCAAAACATACAGTAATTCTTGAATTGTACAGCATCCCCAACAAAGAATATGATTCACCATTTACACCAGGTGGCAAAATATATATGCTGTCCCCTGCACAATTTTATTACCAGTTTTTTGTTGGGGGCACACTGAGACCAATCAAGATCAAATATTGGCATCAACCACAGGCACACCACTACCCCACCTTATCGATAACAAATGCTGACAACAAACCAAAAATCACCAGTGTAGAGTTAGAGGATTTTACAGACCCCAATACATTAGAAACAACCTATGCTGAAGATGATGGCACTTTGGAATTTAAAATACAAATAGGGGACAAATTATATTTAGAAAATCCTGCAGTTTCAGCTGCTGAACACCCCATAGTTGCAATATTCTTGTTTTCATATTATGTCTAGAGAAATTATTGTTGATGAATTACACAGACAAGCCAGACATAATTTTAAGAGACTCCCAGTAGTCACAAAGGGCATAGATGATTTATGGCAGAGCGACTTGATTGAGTTGGCAAGTGGGCAGTTGAAAAACTTAGACAAAATCAACAAGGGCTACAAGTATCTACTCACTGTAATAGACACATTTTCAAAATTTGCCTGGGCTGTGCCACTCAAATCCAAGACTGGAAAATGTGTTACAGAAGCCATCAGGACAATCATCAATCAGAGTGGAAGATCACCGCGCTATTTGCAAACAGATAATGGCAAAGAATTTTATAATTCAGTGTTCCAACAATTTATTAAAAGCCAGGCAATAAAACATTACTCGAGTTACAGTGACCTCAAAGCCTCAATTGTAGAGAGATTCAACAGAACCTTAAAAAATCTTATGTATAAACAATTTACACTTCAAGGTAATTATAAATGGATTAATATTCTTCCAGAACTTCTACATAAATATAACAACTCGGTCCATTCCACAATCAACATGAAACCCTCTGAAGTAACTTCATCTGATGAGCAAAAATTGATCAGGACTGTTTATTATCCTAGATACCAGCCAACAACAAGAAAGGCCAAATACAGGGTGGGCGATCAAGTAAGAATCAGCAAATATAAGCACTTATTCAAGAGAGGCTTTACAAGAAACTGGAGCACCGAATTATTTACAGTGGTTCAAGTTAAACCCGGGACCCTTAACACATATATAATAAAAGATCACCGAGGAGAAATTCTCAAAGGCCGATTCTATGAACAAGAGCTCAGCAAAACTAAACAGCCTGACACATATCTCATAGAAAAAATAATCCGCAGAAAAGGCAACAAGTTATTTGTCAAATGGCTAGGACTTCCGGAACACAGCTGGATCGATGCAGACAAAATAATAATATGAGCACCTGGGATGTTATAAAAAGGCTGCCAGAACCTGAACAGCAGAATAAGAGAAATGGCAACTTGCTGCCTGATAATATTAGATGTCTTATTGTTGGGCCATCTGCTTGTGGTAAAACTACACTAATGGTTGATAATTTTTTATTGGCACCCAACTGGTTAGACTGGAAAAACAGGCACTTGTATGTCTTCTCTAAGAGCTTGGAACAATTAAAATATCAGCAGCTGATGAAGCTATATGATGGATTGGATATAGCCACTTTTGAATCAGATGTTAAGCCACTTCATGAATGTCTCGATAATTCTGTTGTTGTGTTTGATGATATTATACTGGATAATCAAAACAAGGTTAGAAATTTCTTTACACAGGGCCGACACAAAAACATTGATTGCTTCTACCTGGCACAGACTTTTTCTAAAATTTTGAAGCAGCTGATCCGAGACAACAGCAATTTTATATGTGTGTTTCATCAAGATCATACCAACCTCAAACACATACATGATGAATATGTAGGTGGGGACTTGAGCTACAATGATTTTTCCAAGTTTTGCAGTAGGTGCTGGAACCAGGACAGTTATGGGTTTGTCACAATTGATATGACAAGAACACCCAATAGTGGCAAATACAGAAATAAAATCAACGATTTTCTAGACGTTGAGACATAAATAAATAACCATGAAAAGGCCAATCATTGATGATCTTAAATTAAGAGATTATCTTGTAAAAAGATTTAAGGGATGGAAATCAGAGAACCGTGGAATTTATGAAAAACACAAACAAACAGAACAGCCTGTAATTGATGCTATTAATAATTTAGGTAAGAATATCAAAACTGTTACAGAGCAGAATCAAAATTTGATCACAGAGCTTGTACCTGTAGCTGCTAGGAACATATTAGATTATCCATTCACCCCACTTTCCAGCATTCATACACCTAGTCCTGTTGCTCCTAGAAGAATTGAAGCTACTCAAGATCCTATTGAATTGGGTCTTCTTGCACAAAAATATTTAACCACACCTAAAGACAACAAAGATGAGGTGTTTGGCTTATATGCTGACACAGAGCTTGATGGCAGTATCATACATAGAATTGGCAATTTCAGAGTAACTTTTATGGGGGATGATCTGATTGTTTATTCAGAATCTCGTCTCGGAGAAAAAGGTGCTTTTGTTAAGTACCCCGGCACACCTGGATTGTGGGAACTGATGACTAGGAAAAGGCCTGGCAGCTATACAGATCAAGATTATGAGCATTACAAAGAAATATTAATAAAATCAGATGCTCTGTACCAGAACAATGATCCCACACAAAAAAGGGTCAAGTCTAGCAGTGGGGCAAAATACAATAATTTAATCAAGCCCATATGGTCACAAATCAAGACAGGCAGTGGAATCAAACAATACAACACCCTGCCCAAAGAATTTGTGTGGGTTGATGATGTCAGGAAACTTGTAGATAGGTTATTGGTGATAGCTGGGGAGGAAAATGCTGGCAACCACAATTTTTACAATGAAAAGGTTGGAATTATGGACATGATAAGCACAAAATTGTCTAATTTTATAGTGAATGACACTAAGGGAATTGGATATCTCATAAAAATTATTAATACTCTACCACCTAAATTTTGGAATATTTCTGAGGGTCGGGGCTTGGTTAATGACATTATAAACAAGCTGCCATTTGAACTACACATTCCAGGCTATCAGTATTGTGGCCCCGGTACAAAATTGGACCATAGATTAAACAAAGGTGATCCTGGTGTTAATCCCCTAGATGCTGCTTGTAGAGACCATGACATAGCATACAACACACATTCTGATCTTGACAAGAGACATGTTGCAGACAAAAAATTAGAAGAGGCTGCATTTGGTAGATTTGTAAGCAAAGATGCTTCTTTAAGTGAAAAAATAGCAGCATTGGGAACCACCATAGCTATGAGCACCAAACAAAAACTGGGGTGGGGGTTGTGAATTTGTATATAATAAACCTACAATGAAGGCCAAGGGTGTTATGTATCAAATACCTTATGCAGGTCTCAAATCTCTTGGGCCTATTGACAGTCTTTTAACCAAAAAGCAGCGCAAGAAAAAAAGCTCTTGTATTGCAAAGGGTCATGGTATGAAATTGTTGCTTAGCACCCCCCAATTAAAAAAATTACAACAATCTAGAAAAAAATCACATGTGGGGGGTTTCATATTTACCATCCCGGCCATCTTAGCTGCTCTCGGGGCTGTGGGGAGCTTGGCTGGGGGATCAGCTGCCATAGCAAAAACAGTAATAGATGCCAAGAAAAATAGGGCAGAATTAGATGAGCAGAAGCGCCATAACCTGGCCATGGAGAAACAAGGCAAAGGTGTTAAGAGAGCCATGAATAAGTTTAAAAAAAACAAGAGCCGCTTACAAACCAAGATATTGAAGCTTTAATCAAGCCACTGGGCATCAAACATTTTAGAGGTGTGTACATGTCTGATTCTTTACCGGAACAACCACTCAACAAAGAGTGTGGCATTGTTAATTTGGATGAGTACAAAAATCAGGGCACTCACTGGATTTGTTATCTTAAATATTTAAAAAATGAGGCATTTGTGTTTGATTCATTTGGAGGTGTTCCTCCTGAAAATTTAGTAAAATATCTAAAATCAGCTAATCTTTATTACAATAATGCCCGTGTTCAAAACTTCAAAGATGTTAATTGTGGACATTTGTGTTTATCTGTTCTTAGATATATGTCTCAAATAAATAAACCATCAATTGAAAATTTTCAAAAAGCCTTGTGGTATCTGAAACATCATGGGGATATTCCATCTCACCAGCCAAAATTCAATATTGAAACTCAAATTACATGATGACATAGTGTATCCCAAAACAATAGCTCTCAGAGCATTTTACGGCATGTACTTGATACCTAATATTACACACCACAACAATACAATTGCAGTTGGGGATCAAAAAATTGTCATCACTCCAGGGCAATATAATCTGTCCACTCTAAATGCTCAATTACCCAGAGGTATAGTGTTAAGTCAAAATTCTGTCACTCACAGAGTAGAGATTGTATCTGCTACAGAAACAGTGGATCTGGGTACTATAGGAGAGCTGTTAGGCTTTGAGAACAACACAAAACTTGAAGCAGGCATCAAACACACTGCTATGAATATACCTAAATTCTTAGCCATAGAGACTCTGAATATTCACTGTAATGTTGCTGAGGGTATGATCACCAAATCAAATGGCATAGGCACTCACAAACAAACCGGCATCATTGCGACATTCAAGCCTAATTCCGAATTCATGGAGCCAATCATCTACAATCCATCCCCAACATTATATTTTCCTGTGTGCCATAATAGAATAGATTATATTGAATTGATGGTCACTAATGAAAAAGAAGAATTAGTTGATTTTGCTGGAGCCACAACAACTGCTATCATAGAGATTAACATTTAAATAAAAATACATACAAGAAGAAAATGGAAAATATTGAGAGTTATGAGCTACAATCATTCCCCCCAAACAGGAGGACATTTGCAAATTTAAATCAACCCAACACAGAAATTGAGGTTGATCTTGATGTAGGGGATGGCTTTATACACCCCCACAGAGCAGATCTATACATCAAATTTGATGTTGTAAAGCTCGATGGAACAGATTATCCGGCAAATTCAAACATAAGACTTGTAGATAATTTTGTGCCGCATCTGTTCTCTGAAATTGAGATCAGAAAGCATGGCGTTGTTATAAACAGAGTGGATTATCCCGGCATTACCTCCACAGCTTTGGCCACATTAAAATTATCCAAAACCGAGGCTTCATACTACAGAATAGGTGGATTTGAAGCTGGTGATAAGATATTATCTAAAAACCACACAGTGCTGTTCCCCATGCGCCTGTTGCCAGGATTCTTCTCGGATTACAAAGAAATCATGTGGAAGGGTGGGTTAAGAATTACATTTAGAAGAGCTGCCAATGATAATAATGCTTTGATGAGGTACAGTGCAATAAACCCTACAGGAGAAGCTATGCCTAATACCCTACCTGATGCAGGCAAATGCATTATTCAGACTATGGAGCTAAGAATCCCGGTTGTTGAATATGAAGCCAGCTATGCTCTTAAATACAAAGCTGATATCCTAAAAAATCCACAGGTTCCTCTGCAATTTTATACATATCAATGCGTACAGAAGCCTGCCGCTGGTACTTATTATGAGTTTGATGCTACAAATTCATTCTCCAGCATACAATACGACATGCCGGATTTTGTGGTAGTATTGTTTCAGACTGGAAGACACAACAATCAGGAAAAAAATTCAAGTAAATTTGATAGCTGCAACATCAAGAACATATATCTTAAAAATGGCAGAAATGAGGTTTTTCCTAGAGAAAATTATAATTTAGACATGTCCAAGGGTGATTTCCTCAAATTATATGAGGCTTTTTCGGCTTTCAAAAGGGTCACTACAGGCAATACTGACATGTATTACACACCAGATGAATTCAAAACACAGAGGCCCATGTTTGTCATCAACACTTCAAAAAGGAAACAGGTTGTGGTTAATGACAGGACAAACATTAAAATTATCTGTGAATTCCACGAGGCATTACCTGATGACACCATTTGTAGTGTCATTCTTATAGGGGAAAAATCATATGTTTATGATGTAAGAAATGAGAGAATCACGGAGCAATTCTAGAAGAATTACATTGTTTTAATATTAGTGAACCCGGTATCCAATTGAACTTAAACCAGAAGTAAATATGTATGTGTGTAGGTAGGTGTGTAGCCTAGTTTTAAGTGTGGGCAACAAGAGGGGCATATTTTTAACAAGTTTATGGACAACAATCTCACAGAAGTGCTTTTTATAAGTGTAGCCTCATCAATCTGAGGGGCTCATACTTTCTGAGAGATTCCCGAGGGCATTTTTACAAAAATCTTGGATTAAGCAGAGTTCCACACTTGAACAAAAAACTCATATGCTCATGTTGAGCTTGTTTTAAGTATAGCAAAGCTGCTTGAGGGGGGTTCATACTTTCTACACTTGTAAGTGGTGCTGTCCCCACCACAAACCCCACTACTCAAGTTGCAAGAACTCAACGAAAACTACAAGCAGTTGAACGTGGAAGTGAAAATCAAACCGTCGTTTTCTGCCGTAACAGATACCATAGTCGAGCATTTGCTGCCCATCGAAAATAAACTCGGACAAGTTCACAGTAATCTGCTCGGCGTCGACACTAAATTCGCTAAACTGCATTCTCTGCAAGCCATCGAAATCAACAGCGTACCCAATCAACAGAGAATCTCCACGTTCGTCGAAGGTAACAAACTGTACATGTTGCATCCTTATCATCCGTACTACAAGTTTCTCCTCGATGGCACGATTCAGATAAACGAATTTTCGTACTGGTCTCACGGTAGAAAAGCTAGCGTTCCCACCATGACTTTGATATCGAATCGTGGTGTCCAGAAAGCAGGAAACATTCCTCTGGCACGTTGGAACGAAACGCGCAACATATATGAAATACACGAAGACGAAGATCTTACCGTTTTCGACGTGAGTGCCGGCGATAAGCTGATCATTCAAAACACGAGCGAAGTGCCACCCTCTTTGAATCCCATCACGCTTGTGCTTCTCTTGAAACGTAATCTCTAAAAAAATGTCTAGGCAAGCCATCGTCGAAGAATTGCATAAACCTGCACGCCGTAACTACGAACGTTTGGCTGTGGTAACCAAGGGCATCGACGACCTCTGGCAAAGTGACCTCGTGGAGATGAGTAGCGGCAATTTGAAAAACGTACATAAATTGAACAAGGGCAACAAGTACCTTCTCACCGTCATAGACACGTTTTCGAAATTCGCATGGGCTCTACCTTTGAAAGCCAAAACGTGAACATGCGTCACGGAAGCATTCAAATTAATTTTTCGCGAAAGCGGCGGCAGACGACCACGGTTTCTGCAAACAGACAAGGGGAAGGAATTTTACAACGCCGTATTCCAAAAGTTTATTCAAAAACACAAGATTCAACATTATTCGATTTTCAGTCACATCAAAGCCAGCATCGTGGAAAGATTCAATCGAACCTTGAAAACACACATGTGGAAACGATTCACGCTTCGGGGAAATTACAAATGGGTCGACATCCTGCCGGAACTCGTCGACACCTATAATGATACGGTACACAGAACGATAGGCATGAAGCCAGCTGACGTTACGAAATCTGACGAGCAGCGTTTAATTTCTACAGTTTACTGTCCAAAGTAGACACCCACGACAAAAAAAACTAAATACAAAATTGGAGACCGGGTGAGGATCAGCAAATTCAAACGCACCTTCGAGAAGGGATTCACAAAAAATTGGAGCATGGAACTTTTTACGGTGGTTCGAGTTTTACCCGGAAACCGACACACGTATATAATAAAAGATAGTGGCGGCGAGATTTTGAAAGGAAGATTTTACGAAGAGGAACTCTCTAAAACGAAACACCCCGACACGTACCTCATCGAGAAAGTATTGCGTAGGAAAGGTGACAAACTGTTTGTCAAATGGCTGGGACTTCCGGAAAAGAGTTGGATCGACGCGGACGAGGTGATCTTGTGAGTACGTGGAACGTGGTGAAGCGTCTACCGGATCCGGAAAGTCAAACAAGAAAAAAAAAGAACGGTGAGTTGCTTCCCGACAGCATCCGCTGTCTGATCGTAGGTCCTTCGGGGTGTGGGAAACCGACACTGCTCGTGGACAATTTTCTCCTCGCACCGAATTGGTTAGATTGGAAGAACAGGCACCTGTACGTGTTCTCGAAAAGTTTGGAGCAATCCAAATACCAGCAACTGATGAAAGTGTACGATGGTCTGGACATTGCAACGTTCGCCTCGGAAATAAAACCACTCGACGATTGTCGTGAAAATTCAGTTGTTGTGTTCGACGACGCCATCCTGGAAAATCAAAATGAAATTCGCAACTTTTTCACGCAAGGTCGTCACAAAGGAATGGATTGTTTTTACCTAGCTCAAACGTTTTCCAAAATTCCAAAACAGTTAGTGCGCGACAACGCTAATTTCATATGTTTGTTTCGTCAAGATCACACCAACCTCAAGCACGCGTACGATGACTACGTAGGCGGAGACATGAACTACAATCAATTTTCGGAACGCTGCTGCTCTACTTGCTGGAACGGTGACGATTTCGGATTCGCGACGATCGACATGACGAGGAAACCCAACGACGGAAAATACAGAAACAAAATCAACGACTTTCTAAACGTTGCAACGTTGTGAGAAACGACGTATATAAATAAACGTTATGACGAAACGAAAAATCGAAGACGAAAATCTCAAGCTTCGCGATTACCTCGCGAAACGCTTCAAAGGTTGGAAATCCGAGAATCGCGGATTCTACGAAGAGAAGAAACGTCAGGATCAACCTGTGATCGATGCCATCAGCGGTCTAGGTAAAGAAATTAAAAGTGTCACGGAACAAAATAAAAATTTGATCAACGAACTCGTACCGCTCGCAGCTAAAAGTTACGCTGTACCCACGCCTATTTCGAGCATTCCTTCGACGCCGTTCGAACTGAAGGATGCACCGGCACGACGTCGAGCTATTGGTAGCACGTCGTCTTCGGATAAAATCGAGTTGGGACCTTTGGCACGAGACTACCTGAGCACGGGGAAATTCGACAAGGATGAAGTGTTCGGATTGTATCCCAGCATGGAAACCAACGAAGGCGGTGGTGTGGTGTGGAAGATTGGGAAATCGAAGGTGACCTTCGAAGGCAACGACATTAAAGTTAATTTAGGCGAGAAGGATAGTTGGACCAGGTATCCGGGTACGGTGGGACTGTGGGAACTCGTTGCCAAAAAGCAGCCGAAAGATTACACCGACGAAGATTACCAGAGTTACAAGGAAATTCTGATCATGACGGATGCCTTGTACCAGAACAACGACGCCTCGCAGAATAGGGTGAAATCGAGCAGCGGCGAGAAGTACAGGAATCTCATCAAACCGATTTGGAACCAGGTCAAAACAGGCAGCGGCGTCAAACGCTACAACACGTTACCCAAAGAATTCGTTTGGGTGGACGGCGTGAGGAAGCTCGTGGACCGATTGTTGGTAATAGCCGGCGAAGAGAATGCAGGCAACCGTAATTTCTACAACGAGAAGGTTGGCATCGTGGACATGATCAGCACGAAACTTTCCAACTTCATCGTGAACGACGACAAGGGCATAGGTTACCTGATCAAAATCATCAACACGCTTCCTCCGAAATTTTGGAACGTGGCCGAAGGAAAGGGACTCGTGAACGACATCATCAACAAGTTACCTTTCGAGATGCATCTACCTGGCTACCAGTACTGCGGACCGGGTACCAAACTCGAGAAAAGATTGGAGAGAGGAGACAAGGGTGTGAATCCGTTGGACGCGGCATGCAAAGATCACGACATCGCTTACAACACCACGCAGACGGATCTGGATGCACGTCACGAAGCAGACAGAAAGTTAGAGCACGCAGCTTTCGAAAGGTTCGTGAGCAGAGACGCATCGCTGGGTGAACGGGTCGCCGCACTGGGTACCACCATCGCCATGAACACAAAACAAAAATTGGGGTGGGGTATATAAATAACATCCAGTAAAAAAACTACACAAGAAAAAATCTCAGAATATATATATATATAAATAACATACCGTGAAAATAACACATAAAGCATCAACATGAAGCCCAAGGGTGTCGTGTACCAGATACCATATTCGAATCTAAAAAATCTAGGTGCCCTCGATGGCCCTCGAAACAACGCGAGAAGAAACGTTCTTGCTTGTCGATAGGACATGGAATGAAATTGCTGCTCAGCACACCTCAATTGAAAAGATTGCAGCGTTCGCGGAAACAGCAAAAAATCGGAGGTTTCATATTCAGCATCCCGGCCATCCAAGCAGCATTGGGGGCCGTTGGAAGTTTGGCCGGTGGAAGTGCCGCCATCGCGAAAACCGTCATCGACTCGAAGAAGAACAAGGCGGAATTGGAAGAACAGAAACGTCACAACCTGGCCATGGAGAAGAAAGGGGGGAAGGGCGTGATGAAGAAGTTTAAAAAAAAGAAACAACAGCACTAACCAACCGAGACATTGAATCTCTGATCGGACCGTTACAAATCAAACACTTCAGAGGAGTTTTCATGTCCGACTCGTTACCTTCAAGCGTTAAAAGAAGAGAATGCGGAGTAGTCAACTTGGACAATCAAAAAAATCCAGGCACGCATTGGATATGTTACCACAAAAATGATGATAAAGCATTCGTTTTCGATTCTTTCGGAGGTGTTCCACCTACAAATTTAATTCATTATCTGAAAACGAACAAAACCTCTATATACTACAACGACGAACGCATTCAAAATTTCGGAGACGTGAACTGCGGTCATCTCTGCCTCTCCGTGCTCGCGTTTCTCTCTAAAATAAATAACCCTACGATCGAGGATTTCCAGAAAGCATTGTGGAACCTTAAACAGCATCACTAGGATGGGCGTGTTCCATCTCACGAGCGAATCTTCAATCTTGAAACTCACGCTGCACGACGACATCGTCTATCCTAAATCCGTGGCTCTGCGTGCATTCTACAGCATGTACCTCATACCTAACGTCACGCAGCACAACAACAAAATTAGCGTCGGAAACGAACACATCGTCGTCACGCCAGGACAATACAATCTTTCCACTTTGCAAGCTCAATTACCCAAAGGTACATACCTTTCTCAAAATTCGGTCACGCACAGAGTGGAAATCCTATCCGCTACGGAGACCGTGGACCTGGGCACCATGGGAGAACTTTTAGGTTTCGAGAACAACCACCCAAAACTCGAAGCTGGCATCAAGCACGTAGCAACCAACATTCCTAAATTCTTGGCCATAGAGACTCTGAACGTACACTGTAACGTGGCCGAAGGTATGATCACGAAATCTTCGGACGGATTGTTAGGAAGTCACAAGCAGACGGGAATCATAGCCACTTTCAAACCAAGTTCCGAGTTCATGGAACCGATCATCTACACGCCCTCTTCGCCGATCTATTTTCCAGTATGTCGCAACCGCATAGACGACATAGAGTTGGTGGTGACGAACGAGAAAGGAGACGTGGTGGATTTCGCAGGTGCCACTACGACGGCCATCGTGGAGATCAACATATAATAAATAACCATACATGTAAAATGGAGCAAATCGAAAGTTACGAATTGCAATCTTTCCCTCCCAACCGTCGCACGTTCGCCAATCTGAACGAGGCGAACAGGGAGATCGAATACGACGTGGACGTAGTGGTTGGGTTCGTTCATCCTCACAGAGCGGACCTCTACCTTCAATTCGACGTGGTGAAGAAGGAAAGCGGAGACGCGTTTCCCGCAGCAGCAAACTTGATACTCGTGGACAACTTCGTGCCTCACCTGTTCTCGCAGGTGGAGGTGAGGAAACACAACACCGTCATCGACAGAATAGATTATCCAGGCATCACGTCGACGGCAGTGGGAATGTTGAAATTATCCAAAACAGACGCAGCGTACTACCAGGCCGGGGGATTCGAAGCCGGGACCAAAATATCGACGAGAAGTCACACGGTGCTCTTTCCCATGCGTCTGCTGCCTGGTTTCTTCTCGGACTACAAGGAGATCATGTGGAAGGGAGGACTGAGGATCACGTTTCGAAGAGCGGCCAACGACAACGACGCACTGATGCGATACGCTACTTTGGGTCCGGACGGCACCACGCCGATAGCCAACACTTTACCCGAAGCAGCCAAGTGCGTCATCCGGAGCATGGAATTGAGAATGCCGGTGGTGGAATACGAAACGAACTACGCCCTCAAGTACAAAGCGGAGATCTTGAAAAGTCCGCAGGTGCCGATTCACTTTCACGGTTACCAGTGCGTGCAGAAAATGACGTCGGGAAGTCACATGGAATTCGACGTGACGACGCAGTTCAACAACATACAGTTCGACATGCCAGATTTTGTCGTAGTGCTTTTTCAGACCGGGAGGGACAAGAATCAGGAAAAAGATTCCAGCAAGTTCGACGACTGCAAAATCAAGAACGTTTATCTGAAGAACGGTAGGAACGAAGTGTTCCCGCGCGAGAATTACAACCTCGACGTGACCAAAAACGATTACCTCAAACTTTACGAAGCGTTCTCGGCTTACAAACGCGTGACCGAGGGAAGCGTGGACATGTACTACACGCCCAGCGAGTTCAAAGCACAGAGACCCATGACCGTCATCAACACATCTATGAGAAAGAAGGTTGTGGTCAACGATCGCACCAACATCAAGGTCGTCTGCGAGTTCCACGATGCCTTGCCCGAGGATACCCTATGCAGTGTCATCCTGATTGCAGAGAAGTCCTTCGCCTACGACGTGAAGAACGAGAGGGTCACAGAGCAGTTTTAACAAGTTTTTAACATCTTTTCTTGCACAAATAAGAAATTTTTTGTACTAGCACAATCAGTTACAATAGCACAATACGAATTTCACTAGTTCAGATCAGTTACAAATGTCAATTTCATTAGTTATCAGTTACAATATCTTTTTTTGCACTATAGCACGAGACAATCAGAAAATTTGCACAAAATTTGTTGTTGTTTTTACACGTGAAAATTAACAATAAAATTTCTTTTTTTATCGTTTCAGATGCTGTCGAAACATCAAAAACACATACACACACTAGAAAAAAAAAGCATGCAACTTTATTTGTAACACACACATATTCTCCATCTTCATCAAGAAAATATTATAATAAACATAATTATTTTTATCTATATCTCACAATAAAACTCTATATCCAAAAATATCACAACATCAAATAACACTAGAGTCGTTAGTACACGTTGCATGCATTACGGAGGTCCTCTGTAGAGTTTCATGGAAGTTTGAGAAAAAAAAAAAACACGTGAAACTCTACAGAGGTGCGGTTGTAGATAACCGCAGCCGTTAGAAAACCTTTACTTTTTTGGCTGGGCACGACGCACCCTGGCGAGGTTATAGGGGCCAGGTATCCTAAAAAACAACAATTCTTATTTTGTTTGTTTGTTTGCGTCACTATACATACGCGCGCGCGCGTGTGTGGCACATCGTTTCCCCGATAAGAGGTTTACAAAAGTCACGATATATAAACATTGGCCTCTCTCTTTTTTTTTTTTGGGACTTGGAAAAAATTTACAATAAGAGGACATCGCTCACCACTGTTGCCAGCCATAAATCTCTCTCTCTCTCTTTTTTCATCTTACAGCAACGTTGGCATCTCTATTTTTTTTAGTTGTAAGTAAATTGCCAACACACTCTAGTTAATAATACTACATATTATACGCACACACGCACACACATACTGTGTTGCCATCCACCCATCTCTCTCTCTTTTACGGCAGTGCGTGTTTGTTGCCGGCTCTCCTTGTTTAGTGTGTGTAGGTTGGCAAAAATTGCTTTATGCACTGTAAGGCAAGCCCCAAGCAAAGTTGCCAGCTCCTTGCTTTAGGCTAGGTTAGACCAAGAAAAAAAAAGCTGTAGGTGAGTGTTGGCAGCTGTCGGTTGTTTAACTCTTCCCTCTCTCTCTTCTCTCTCTTTTTTTTTTGTAAAAGATTATGGCAAAAGTACCAGTAGGTTGGCAACCTTGCTTTATGCACTGTAAGGCAAGTCTTAAGTAAGGTTGCCAGCTCCTTGCTTTAGGTTAGGTTAGACCAAGAAAAAAAAAGACTGTAGGTGGGTGTTGGCAGCTGTCGGTTGTTTAACTCTTCCCTCTCTCTCTCCTCTCTCTTTTTTGTAAAAAGCTATGGCAAAAGTACCAGTAGGTTGCCAACTTTGCTTTATGCACTGTAAGGCAAGCCTCAAGCAAGGTTGCCAGCTCCTTGCTTTATGCACTGTAAGACAAGCCTCAAGCAAGGTTGCCAGCTCCTTGCTTGAGGATAGGTTAGACCCAAAAAAAAACCTTGGTGATTTTTTCGAGTAAAATATTGGCAACACTGCAAGAAAATAGGACTTATGTCTTACAAGAGCAAACCATTAAGACGAGCCTCAAGCAAGATTGCCAGCTCCTTGCTTTAGGCTAGGTTAGACCCAAAAAAAACCTTGGTGATTTTTTCGAGTAAGCAGCTGGCAACACTGCCAGAAAATGGGGCTCATGCCTTACGAGAGAAATCCATTAAGGCGAGCCCCACCGAGCCCCATTTTCGGTTGGTCAACTCCCCCACTCCTACTACTGATGTGTCTGCAGGAGATTTACTTTACGTGGAACTCCTAGGAGATTACGACAAACTCGTTCCTCTCTTCGTAGAATTACGAATCGTCTATCCTATTATAAATAACAGTAGGTGGAATGGGCGATTCTAGACCTGTGTTTTGACCTACTTTCTCACCTTAATGGATTTCTCTCGTAAGGCATGAGCAGTGTTGCCAACTCCTCACTCGAAAAATCACCAAGGTTTTTGTTTTTGGGTATAACCTAACCTACAATGAGAGAAAAATGGATAGAAAAAGCTCTGGCATCACTTTTTAAGCTATTTTTTATGCTAAACTCGTTTTTTGACCTACATTTGAAATGACTTACAATATTTTCCTATAAGGCTGCTTTTTTTTTTACTGTAAGGCCCCCCCCCCAGTGTAATCTACTACGACCTGCTAATAGGCTTTTGCTCTCGGCGTAATCCGTTTTACGGGGTAAACTAACCTACAATAAAAGAGAATTAGGCAGAAGAAAAGCTCTGGCATCAGTTTTTTAAGCTATTTTTTTTTACCTTCTACAAATCTTGCTCTTATGCTACCTCGCCTTTTGACCTACATTTGAAATGACTTACGATATTTTCCTATAAGGCTGCCTCTCTTTTACTGTAAGGCTCCCCCCCCCTCAGTGTAATCTACTACAACCTGCTAATAGACTTTTGCTCTCGGCGTAATCTGTTTTACGGGCTAAACTAACCTACAATGAGAGAAAATTAGACAGAAGAGAAGCTCTGGTATCACTTTTTAAGCTATTTTTTTTTATCTTCTGTAAATTTTGCTAACATCGTTCTTTGACCTATATTTGAAATGACTTACGACATTTTCCTATAAGGCTGTCTCCTCTTACTGTAAGGTCCCTTAGTGTAATCTACCACGACCTTGCACTCTCAGCGTAATCTGCCACAATGTTTTGTTATTAAAACTCTCAGGTGTGATTTTCTACAATGTGTGTGTGTGATAATCAAAATTTTATTTTTTGTTAAGGAAATCCCTACTACAACCTAGCAAACTACAACCTAACAAAACTTCTCCTACAATATTTTAAGCCCCTGTTATGATATTTTTCTCCTCATGATGTAAAAAGTGGTATTGTAGCGATATTTGAAATCGAGTGTGCTGCGTGAAGGGGGAAGAATGAATATATTTTATTGCAATTTTCCAAGTCCCGGTCAAGTCTGTCAAATGACAGACGGATGTTGAACAAGAGAGTGTTCACTCGAATATGGAGTAGGTTACGAGAATGAACAGGAAATTACATTGTGTTGGTTTCGAAATACCGTCCTCTTATCTCTAATGAAATTCTAAAGCTTTTTTATTACATTGAAATACCTGTAATGCGAAAGGAATTTCCCCAGTGCTATCAACATTGACGCAATAACTCAAATTCAACAATATGTAGACCTTGGGATGATGGAAGTATATATAGTGACGTCAGTTAGCAGCATAGATACCAGTGATGCAAGTCCTCTTATCTCTAATGAAATTCTAAAGCTTTTTATTACATTGAAATACCTGTAATGCGAAAGGGGATTTCGCGTGCTATCAACATTGACGCAATAATACAAAATTCAACAATACGTAGGCCTTGGGATGACGGAAGTATATATAGTGACGTCAGTTAGCAGCATAGATACCAGTAATACAATGCGATGTATTATTCAAAATGATGTGGCTGAAATGTAGGGGAAGAATCTTCTAGAGCGGATTGTCTTGGATTTCTATTGGTCCACGTTGCGTTGGCTAACATTTTACTTTTGACCTTATTAGAAAACCGTATAAAACTTAAAGCACTGGTGTAGAAAGTTCTGTTTTTATTTTAAACGATAGTGAAGAGCATTTCTGCAGTATTTTCCAAAAGTAAGTAACTTTGTTTCTTAGCTTGCATGAGTTGGCTTTGATTTATAAGTATGGTTTTGTTTTTGTGAGTTGATTCTTGAAACTGGACCTACAGTTTCAAGAACCACTTGTACCTCCACCGGGTATCGAACTCTTGATTACAAGACAACGACGTTATCGCTGCGCCATCGCAGAGGCTAGTGGAAGTACTGATTGATTTGATGTTTTAAGTCCACTTTATGCACAGTAAGACGAATCGGGGGTGGACCTACAGTTTTAAGAACTACTTGTGGGGGTATCGAAGCATTGATTACAAGGCAACGATGCTACCGCTGCGCCATCGCAAAGTCTAGTGAAAGTCCATAGTTATTCGAATCTTATTTATTTAAAATATTTAGTTTTTATGCACGCTTATTGATATTAAACCTCAAATTAAATAAAATCTGACAACTATATCCAATTATACTTATGGCTACAGAACGAGCATTCGCAAAAAAGTGGCTTGAGATTTTTTTTTACCATGTAAACAAAATGGCCAACATGCCAAATATGAACAGGCTATATAGATTTGAGAGAGAGAGAGATGGATAGGAAAAAAAATTAATTAAAATTTAATTTCATGATTGCAACACACGGAACTTAATGATCGATTTATTGATTTAGTTTATTTTACTTTGCGTTTCGTATTTTTTGGCTAATTTGCGAAGATTGGGGATGAGTGATGAAATGGATGAATAGACATTTACAAACAACCAAGCCCGACCGGGATTTGAACCCGGGGGACTCTTGGCGTTGCAGTGCGATGTGCTAACCAGTCGGCCACAGGGTCGGGGCAAACACGGACATACATAAAAATTAAATGTTTGGTGCTGATCACATCACATATTACCAACTATGTATTGGACTTCCTATATGCACAGATATGAATTTATTTTTGCTTGTTGTAGTGCAAATATGTCGTCTGGGGGCCTCCTCCATGGTGCAGTGGTAGGTAGGTTTGTATTCAAGGGTTCGATACTCGCTGGAGGCACAAGTGGTTCGGATAACACTTTAAAACTCTGTAGGTCTAGTCCCGATTAGTCTTACTGCACATAAAGTGGACTTAAAAAAAAATACCAACTTAAATGTTGTCCGGTTCGGGTGACCTAGACCTACAGTCTAAAATATTATGGTATTATTATTTCTGCAATTATTTGCAATCTTGGCCAGAGAGAGAGTAGGGGGGAGGAGAAAAAATAATATTTTGTTTCAATATCGAGCTTATATTTAAATTTATACATGTGCGCATGCGCGCAGGGGGTAAATTTTATTTTTTGATCGGGTGGGTGTAAGGTGAGTGAACATGTAGGAAAAGTACTGGTATATTAATTGATTTATTGATTTAGTTTATTTTAATTTGCGTTTTGTACCTTTTGGCTAATTTGCGAAGATTGGGGGTGAGTGATGAAATGGATGAATAGATATTCACAAACAACCATGCTCGACCGGGATTCGAACCCGGGACTCTTGGCATCGCAGCGCGATGTGCTAACCACTCGGCCACAGGGTTGGGCAAGTACTGATATATACATAGATCAAAGTTACATGGTTCTAGGCCCCATAGGAGCCGAGAAAATCAACGTCTTGGAAAACGTCTTAAGACAAATATCTTAATCTTTAAGAAAGTCGACTTCCGGTCTGTCAAGATGTTACTTCCGGTCTGTCAAGAAAATTTTCTTAAGACAATTATCTTAAGACGTTTTCCAAGATGTTGATTTTCTCGGCTCCTAATTGAGCTAGGATGATGATTGTGGGTTTGTTGGATAGGTTTTGATGATAACTACTCAACTACAAGCAAGCCCCCCCTCAATTTGTTTAAGAAATTCGATTTGATCCTAAAAAACACGTGTTTTGGATGTGATTTAGATTAAAAATTTTGTAATTGTGAATGTAGAAAAGCTATTCTTGCTTGTTGGCGATATTTTTTAAAACTGCTCTGTGACCCTCTCGTTTTTCACGTCATACGCGAAGGACTTCTCTGCGACCAGGATGACGCTGCACAGAGTATCGGCAGGCAGCGCGTCGTGGAACTCGCAGACGACCTTGATGTTGGTTCGATCGTTGACTACCACCTGTTTTCTTTTTGTGGCGTTGATGACGAACATCGGCCTGCGGATTTTGAATTCGCTGGGCGTGTAGTACATGTCGACGTTTCCCTCGGTCACGCGTTTGTAAGCCGTGTAAGCTTCGTAAAGTTTGAGGTAATCATCTTTGGTTATGTCCAGGTTGTAATTCTCGCGCGGGAACACTTCGTTGCGTCCATTCTTGAGATAAACGTTCTTGATCTTGCAGTCGTCGAATTTGCTGGAATCTTTTTCCTGATTGTTATCGCGCCCAGTTTGAAAGAGCACTACGACGAAATCTGGCATGTCGAACTGTATGTTGTTGAACTGCGTCGTCACGTCGAATTCCATGTGACTTCCCGACGCCATCTTCTGCACGCACTGGTAACCGTGAAAGTGAATCGGCACCTGCGGACTTTTCAAGATCTCCGCTTTGTACTTGAGGGCGTAGTTCGTTTCGTATTCCACCACCGGCATTCTCAATTCCATGCTCCGGATGACGCATTTCGCCGCTTCGGGTAAAGTGTTGGCTATCGGCGTGCCGTCGGCGTTCAAGTTGGTGTATCGCATCAATGCGTCGTTGTCGTTGGCCGCTCTTCGAAACGTGATCCTCAGTCCTCCCTTCCACATGATCTCCTTGTAGTCCGAGAAGAAACCCGAAAGCAGACGCATGGGAAAGAGCACCGTGTGACTTCTCGTCGATATTTTGGCCCCGGCTTCGAATCCTCCTGCTTGATAGTACGCTGCGTCTGTTTTGGATAATTTCAACGTTCCCACTACCGTCGACGTGATGCCTGGATAATCTATTCTGTCGATGACGGTACCGTGTTTCCTCACCTCCACCTGCGAGAACAGGTGAGGCACGAAGTTGTCCACGAGTTTCAAATTGGCATTGGGCGGAAACGCTTCTCCGCTTTCTTTCTTCACCACGTCGAATTGAAGGTAGAGGTCCGCTCTGTGAGGATTAACGAACCCGTCGCCTACGTCCACGTCGTATTCGATCTCCCTGTTCGCTTCGTTGAGATTGGCGAACGTGCGACGGTTGGGAGGGAAAGATTGCAATTCGTAACTTTCGATTTGCTCCATTTTTTTTTCACAATGTGTGTTATTTATTATACGTTGATCTCCACGATGGCCGTCGTAGTGGCACCTGCGAAATCCACCACCTCTCCTTTCTCGTTCGTCACCACCAACTCTATGTCGTCTATGCGGTTGCGACATACTGGAAAATAGATCGGCGAAGAGGGCGTGTAGATGATCGGTTCCATGAACTCGGAACTTGGTTTGAAAGTGGCTATGATTCCCGTCTGCTTGTGACTTCCTAACAATCCGTCCGAAGATTTCGTGATCATACCTTCCGCCACGTTGCAGTGTACGTTCAGAGTCTCTATGGCCAAGAATTTAGGAATGTTGGTTGCTACGTGCTTGATGCCAGCTTCGAGTTTTGGGTCGTTCTCGAAACCTAAAAGTTCTCCCATGGTGCCCAGGTCCACGGTTTCCGTCGCGGATAGGATTTCCACTCTGTGCGTGACCGAATTTTGAGAAAGGTATGTGCCTTTGGGTAACTGAGCTTGCAAAGTGGAAAGATTGTATTGTCCTGGCGTGACGACGATGTGTTCGCTTCCGACGCTAATTTTGTTGTTGTGCTGCGTGACGTTAGGTATGAGGTACATGCTGTAGAATGCACGCAGAGCCACGGATTTAGGATAGACGATGTCGTCGTGCAGCGTGAGTTTCAAGATTGAAGATTCGCTCGTGAGATGGAACACGCCCATCCTAGTGATGCTGTTTGAGGTTCCACAGTGCTTTCTGGAAATCCTCGATCGTAGGGTTATTTATTTTAGAGAGAAACGCGAGCACGGAGAGGCAGAGATGACCGCAGTTCACGTCTCCGAAATTTTGAATGCGTTCGTCGTTGTAGTATATAGAGGTTTTGTTCGTTTTCAGATAATAAATTAAATTTGTAGGTGGAACACCTCCGAAAGAATCGAAAACAAATGCTTTATCATTGTCGTTTTTGTGGTAACATATCCAATGCGTGCGTGGATTTTCTTGACCGTCCAAGTTGACTACTCCGCATTCTCTTCTTTTAACGCTTGAAGGTAATGAGTCGGACATAAAAACTCCTCTGAAGTGTTTGATTTGTAACGGTCCGATCAGAGATTCAATGTCTCGGTTGGTGAGTGCTTCTGTTTCTTTTTTTTAAACTTTCTCATCACGCCCACCCCCTTGCCCCCTTTCTTCTCCATGGCCAGGTTGTGACGTTTCTGTTCTTCCAATTCCGCCTTGTTCTTCTTCGAGTCGATGACGGTTTTCGCGATGGCGGCGCTACCGCCGGCTAAACTTCCAACGGCCCCCAATGCTGCCAGGATGGCCGGGATGCTGAATATGAAACCTCCGACCTTTTGCTGTTTCCGCGAACGCTGCAAGCGTCTCAATTGAGGTGTGCTGAGAAGTAATTTCATTCCATGTCCTTTCGACAAGCAAGAACGTTTCTTCTCACGTTGTTTCTTGGTGAGTAACCCATCGAGGGCACCTAGATTTTTCAGATTGGAGTATGGTATCTGGTACACGACACCCTTGGGCTTCATGTTGATGCTCTATGTGTTATTTTCACGGTATGTTATTTATATATATATTCTGATATTTTTTCTCGTGTAGTTTTTTTACGGTATGTTATTTATATATAAATATTTTTTTTTCACGGCCCCGCAGTCGCTACACAAATTTTATTACGTGCTTCGTTTTCTTGCCAAGAAGTTCCTTTGCCCCCTTGTACACGATTTGAGTTTTGTTCTCGATTAAAATAGATAGCTTCTCGTCCGATAACATGTTAGCGTATCGATCTGGTAAAAATAGACTGTATTGTGCGTTGAGCAACAGGCGTACCTTGGGACCATACTGGGTAGAAACAATTGAACCGGAAGTTATCGTGTAAGATTTGTCGACTTCCAATTCCCGAATTTTTACATACTCGACTGACAAATTTAGCATTTGTTTTAATGCTTGGAGCTCACTCATTTTTTCAGTTGTCATATCGAAGAAGAGAAATTTTCAGTGTGTGTGTTAGAGAAATTTAATTTTTTTTTCACGATGTGTGTTATTTATACCGAAGATTATTTTTTTCACGATGCGTGTTATTTATATATATTTTTTTTCACGATTTGTATCGAAGATTTTTTTAACAGAGGAAGAAAGTTCGTGCTTCGGAGAATGCGATGATTTGCGTGATGATTTCTTCAGTTTCCTGTTTGGACTTATGCCAATCATCAGTATACCGTCTTCTTCCCTGCCTCGCCTCGTGCAGTTCATCCAACCTCTCGTTCAATTTCTCCCCTGCAGCCAAAAGCAGAATGTTGAGATCACCGCACCTCAGACCGCTGATCTCCCGAAGATGGTCCTTGAGAACTATTTCGCATCCCATGCGAAATGCCGGCGTCGTTCTAGCTATGATCACAAGTTTATTAACATCTCCGTTAACTACCTTTTTGAATATTTTAGATAGTAGTTCGTGCGGCAAATCAGTTATGCAAGCCATGTTGTTTTTTTTTACTGTTATTTATATACCTCACCCCAATTTTTGTTTTGTGTTCATGGCGATGGTGGTACCCAGTGCGGCGACCCGTTCACCCAACGATGCGTCTCTGCTCACGAATCTTTCGAAAGCTGCATGCTCTAATTTTCTGTCTGCTTCGTGACGTGCATCCAGATCCGTCTGCGTGGTGTTGTAGGCGATGTCGTGATCTTTGCATGCGGCGTCCAACGGATTCACACCCTTGTCTCCTCTCTCCAATCTTTTCTCGAGTTTGGTACCCGGTCCGCAGTACTGGTAGCCAGGTAGATGCATCTCGAAAGGTAACTTGTTGATGATGTCGTTCACGAGTCCCTTTCCTTCGGCCACGTTCCAGAATCTCGGAGGCAGTGTGTTGATGATTTTGATCAGGTAACCTATGCCCTTGTCGTCGTTCACGATGAAGTTGGAAAGTTTCGTGCTGATCATGTCCACGATGCCAAACTTCTCGTTGTAGAAATTACGGTTGCCTGCATTCTCCTCGCCGGCTATCACCAACAATCGGTCCACGAGTTTCCTAACGTCGTCCACCCAAACGAATTCTTTGGGTAACGTGTTGTAGCGTTTGACGCCGCTGCCTGTTTTGACCTGGTTCCAAATCGGTTTGATGAGATTCCTGTACTTCTCGCCGCTGCTCGATTTCACCCTATTCTGCGAGGCGTCGTTGTTCTGGTACAAGGCATCCGTCATGATCAGAATTTCCTTGTAACTTTGGTAATCTTCGTCGGTGTAATCTTTCGGCTGCTTTTTGGCGACGAGTTCCCACAGTCCCACCGTACCCGGATACCTGTTCCAACTATCCTTGTCGCCTAAATTGACTTTAATGTCGTTGCCTTCGAAGGTCACCTTCGATTTCCCAATCTTCCACACCACACCACCGCCTTCGTTGGTTTCCATGCTGGGATACAATCCGAACACTTCATCCTTGTCGAATTTCCCCGTACTCAGGTAGTTTTGTGCCAAAGGTCCCAACTCGATTTTATCCGAAGACGTGCTACCAATAGCTCGACGTCGTGCCGGTGCATCCTTCAGTTCGAACGGTGTCGAAGGAATGCTCGAAATGGGTGTGGGTACGGCGTAACTTTTAGCTGCGAGCGGTACGAGTTCATTAATCAAATTTTTATTTTGTTCCGTGACACTTTTAATTTCTTTACCTAGACTGCTGATGGCATCGATCACGGGTTGATCCTGACGTTTCTTCTCTTCGTAGAATCCGCGATTCTCGGATTTCCAACCTTTGAAGCGTTTCGCAAGGTAATCGCGAAGCTTGAGATTTTCGTCCTCGATTTTTCGTTTCGTCATGACGTTATTTATACACGTCGTTTCTCACAACGTTGCAACGTTTAGAAAGTCGTTGATTTTGTTTCTGTATTTTCCGTCGTTGGGTTTCCTCGTCATGTCGATCGTCGCGAATCCGAAATCGTCACCGTTCCAGCAAGTAGAGCAGCAGCGTTCCGAAAATTGATTGTAGTTCATGTCTCCGCCTACGTAGTCATCGTACGCGTGCTTGAGGTTGGTGTGATCTTGACGAAACAAACATATGAAATTAGCGTTGTCGCGCACTAACTGTTTTGGAATTTTGGAAAACGTTTGAGCTAGGTAAAAACAATCCATTCCTTTGTGACGACCTTGCGTGAAAAAGTTGCGAATTTCATTTTGATTTTCCAGGATGGCGTCGTCGAACACAACCACTGAATTTTCACGACAATCGTCGAGTGGTTTTATTTCCGAGGCGAACGTTGCAATGTCCAGACCATCGTACACTTTCATCAGTTGCTGGTATTTGGATTGCTCCAAACTTTTCGAGAACACGTACAGGTGCCTGTTCTTCCAATCTAACCAATTCGGTGCGAGGAGAAAATTGTCCACGAGCAGTGTCGTTTTCCTACACCCCGAAGGACCTACGATCAGACAGCGGATGCTGTCGGGAAGCAACTTACCATTCTTTTTCTTCGTTTGACTTTCCGGATCCGGTAGACGCTTCACCACGTTCCACGTACTCACAAGATCACTTCGTTCGCGTCGATCCAACTCTTTTCCGGAAGTCCCAGCCATTTGACAAACAGTTTGTCACCTTTCCTACGCAATACTTTCTCGATGAGGTACGTGTCGGGGTGTTTCGTTTTAGAGAGTTCCTCTTCGTAAAATCTTCCTTTCAAAATCTCGCCGCTACTATCTTTTATTATATACGTGTGTCGGTTTCCGGGTAAAACTTGAACCACCGTAAAAAGTTCCGTGCTCCAATTTTTTGTGAATCCCTTCTCGAAGGTGCGTTTGAATTTGCTGATCCTCACCCGGTCTCCAATTTTGTATTTAGCTTTTTTTGTCGCGGGTGTGTACTTTGGACAGTAAACTGTAGAAATTAAACGCTGCTCGTCAGATTTCGCAACGTCGGCTGGCTTCATGCCTATCGTTCTGTGTACCGTATCATTATAGGTGTCGACGAGTTCCGGCAGGATGTCGACCCATTTGTAATTTCCCCGAAGCGTGAATCGTTTCCACATGTGTGTTTTCAAGGTTCGATTGAATCTTTCCACGATGCTGGCTTTGATGTGATTGAAGGTCGAATAATGTCGAATGCCATGTTTTTGAATAAATTTTTGGAATACGGCGTTGTAAAATTCCTTCCCCTTGTCCGTTTGCAGAAACCGAGGTCGTCTGCCGCCGCTTTCGCGAAAAATTGTCTTGAATGCTTCCGTGACACACGATCCCGTTTTCGCCTTCAAAGGTAGAGCCCATGCGAATTTCGAAAACGTGTCTATGACGGTGAGAAGGTACTTGTTGCCCTTGTTCAATTTATGTACGTTTTTCAAATTGCCGCTGCTCATCTCCACGAGGTCACTTTGCCAGAGGTCGTCGATACCCTTGGTTACCACAGCCAAACGTTCGTAGTTGCGGCGTGCAGGTTTATGCAATTCTTCGACGATGGCCTGTCTAGACATTTTTTTTTAGAGATTACGTTTCAAGAGAAGCACAAGCGTGATGGGATTCAAAGAGGGCGGCACTTCGCTCGTGTTTTGAATGATCAGCTTATCGCCGGCACTCACGTCGAAAACAGTGAGATCTTCGTCTTCGTGTATTTCATATATGTTGCGCGTTTCGTTCCAACGTGCCAGAGGAATGTTTCCTGCTTTCTGGACACCACGATTCGATATCAAGGTCATGGTGGGAACGCTAGCTTTTCTACCGTGAGACCAGTACGAAAATTCGTTTATCTGAATCGTGCCATCGAGGAGAAACTTGTAGTACGGATGATAAGGATGCAACATGTACAGTTTGTTACCTTCGACGAACGTGGAGATTCTCTGTTGATTGGGTACGCTGTTGATTTCGATGGCTTGCAGAGAATGCAGTTTAGCGAATTTAGTGTCGACGCCGAGCAGATTACTGTGAACTTGTCCGAGTTTATTTTCGATGGGCAGCAAATGCTCGACTATGGTATCCGTTACGGCAGAAAACGACGGTTTGATTTTCACTTCCACGTTCAACTGCTTGTAGTTTTCGTTGAGTTCTTGCAACTTGGCACCGAAAGAGGCCAGCGTCGATTCCTGCGTGGATTCCAGCACTCCAACTTGATCTCTGATGTTGACGACAATGTTCTGAAGGTTCTCGACTTGATTCAATTTCGAGCTCTTCTCGGTAAGATCGTTCACGATGCTTCGCATCTCTGTAAACTGCGTGTGAAGGTCGGCGACGCTCTGCGAAGTGGGCAGCGTCGACACCAGCGAACTAATTTCGTCTCGAATCTGTTCCACGTTCGCCGTTTCCGTTTCCAGTCGTTTCAGCATACGTGATATGTTCCTTTTCAAAGCGTGTAATTATTTGGAGGTGGGGAGATTGGCCACCCTACTCTCGAGTTCGCTCAACGAACTTTTGATGTCGCTCGAATCGGATAGTGCCGTCACCGCCGTTTTCAATTTTTCCAAATCTTCGCTCGAAGGCACACTCGTCCGTAACAGTAGTCCAATTAAGCCGGTTGACAAACCTCTTGTGAGGAGCTGAAGTGAGGAGCTCGCCTTAATGGATTTCTCTCGTAAGGCATGAGCTCTATTTGATGGTGCAGTGTTGCTAGCTTCTTACTCGAAAAAATCACCAAGGTTTTTGGTCTAACCTAACCTAAAACAAGGAGCTGGCAATTTTTTCGAGTAAGGTGTTGGCAACACTACACCCGAAAGTAAAGCTCGGTGGGGCTTGCTTTAATGGTTTGCTCTTGTAAGGCATAAACCCCCCCTATTTTCGGACACAGTATTAGCAACATCTTACTCGATATATCACAACCTTTGTAAACTTCTCTCTCTCTCGGGGGAACGACGTGCCGCGCGCACACACACGCACACACACACACACGCGCACGCACGCACGCGCGCGCGCTTATGTATTGTAACACAAACAAACAAACAAAATAATAATTGTTGTTTTTTAGAATACCTGGCCCCTAACCCCGCCAGGGTGCGTGGTGCCCAACCCAAAAAGGTTCTAACGGCTACGGCTCTAGATAACCGTACCTCTGTAGGGTTTCACGTGTTTTTTTTTTCCCCCAAACTTCCATGAAACCCTACAGAGGACCTCCGTAATGCATGCAACGTGTACTAACGACTCTAGTGTTATTTGATGTTGTGATATTTTTGGATATAGAGTTTTATTGTGAGATATAGATAAAAATAATTATGTTTATTATAATATTTTCTTGATGAAGATGGAGAATGTATGTGTGTGTTGCAAATAAAGTTGCATGCTTATTTTTCTAGTGTGTGTGTATGTGTTTTTGATGTTTCGACTGCATCTGAAACGATAAAAAAATTTCATTGTTAATTTTCACGTGTAAAAACAACAACAAATTTTTTTTTGTGCAAATTTTCTGATTGTCTCGTGCTATAGTGCAAAAAAGATATTGTAACTGATAACTAATGAAATTGACATTTGTAACTGATCTGAACTAGTGAAATTCGTATTGTGCCATTGTAACTGATTGTGCTAGTACAAAAAATTACTTATTGTGCAAGAAAATATGTTAAAAACTTGTTAAAACTGCTCTGTGACCCTCTCGTTCTTCACGTCGTAGGCGAAGGACTTCTCTGCAATCAGGATGACACTGCATAGGGTATCCTCGGGCAAGGCATCGTGGAACTCGCAGACGACCTTGATGTTGGTTCGATCGTTGACCACAACCTTCTTTCTCTTAGATGTGTTGATGACGAACATCGGCCTCCGTGCTTTGAATTCGCTGGGCGTGTAGTACATGTCCACGCTTCCCTCGGTCACGCGTTTGTAAGCCGAGAACGCTTCGTAAAGTTTGAGGTAATCGTCTTTGGTCACGTCGAGGTTGTAATTCTCGCGCGGGAACACTTCGTTGCGTCCATTTTTGAGATAAATGTTCTTGATCTTGCAGTCGTCGAACTTGCTGGAATCTTTTTCCTGATTCTTGTCCCTCCCGGTCTGAAAAAGCACCACGACGAAATCTGGCATGTCGAACTGTATGTTGTTGAACTGCGTCGTCACGTCGAATTCCATGTGACTTCCCGACGCCATCTTCTGCACGCACTGGTAACCGTGAAAGTGAATCGACACCTGCGGACTTTTCAAGATCTCCGCTTTGTACTTGAGGGCGTAGTTCGTTTCGTATTCCACCACCGGCATTCTCAATTCCATGCTTTGGATGACGCACTTGGCTGCTTCGGGTAGAGTGTTGGCTATCGGCGTGGTGCCGTCCGGACCCAAAGTAGCGTATCGCATCAGTGCGTCGTTGTCGTTGGCCGCTCTTCGAAACGTGATCCTCAGTCCTCCCTTCCACATGATCTCCTTGTAGTCCGAGAAGAAACCAGGCAGCAGACGCATGGGAAAGAGCACCGTGTGACTTTTCGTCGATATTTTGGTCCCGGCTTCGAATCCCCCGGCCTGGTAGTACGCTGCGTCCGTTTTGGATAATTTCAACGTTCCCACCGCCGTCGACGTGATGCCTGGATAATCTATTCTGTCGATGACGGTGTTGTGTTTCCTCACCTCCACCTGCGAGAACAGGTGAGGCACGAAGTTGTCCACGAGTATCAAGTTTGCTGCTGCGGGAAACGCGTCTCCGCTTTCCTTCTTCACCACGTCGAATTGAAGGTAGAGGTCCGCTCTGTGAGGATGAACGAACCCATCCCCTACGTCCACGTCGTATTCGATCTCCCTGTTCGCCTCGTTCAGATTGGCGAACGTGCGACGGTTGGGAGGGAAAGATTGCAATTCGTAACTTTCGATTTGCTCCATTCTCACTATGTATGGTTATTTATTATACGTTGATCTCCACGATGGCCGTCGTAGTGGCACCTGCGAAATCCACCACGTCTCCTTTCTCGTTCGTCACCACCAACTCTATGTCGTCTATGCGGTTGCGACATACTGGAAAATAGATCGGCGAAGAGGGCGTGTAGATGATCGGTTCCATGAACTCGGAACTTGGTTTGAAAGTGGCTATGATTCCCGTCTGCTTGTGACTTCCTAATAATCCGTCCGAAGATTTCGTGATCATACCTTCGGCCACGTTACAGTGTACGTTCAGAGTTTCTATGGCCAAGAATTTAGGAATGTTGGTTGCTACGTGCTTGATGCCAGCTTCGAGTTTTGTGTTATTCTCGAAACCTAAAAGTTCTCCCATGGTGCCCAGGTCCACGGTCTCCGTAGCAGATAGGATTTCCACTCTGTGCGTGACCGAATTTTGAGAAAGGTATGTGCCTTTGGGTAATTGAGCTTGCAAAGTGGAAAGATTGTATTGTCCTGGCGTGACGACGATGTGTTCGCTTCCGACGCTAATTTTGTTGTTGTACTGCGTAACGTTAGGTATGAGGTACATGCTGTAGAATGCACGCAGAGCCACGGATTTAGGATAGACGATGTCGTCATGCAGCGTGAGTTTCAAGATTGAAGATTCGCTCGTGAGATGGAACACGCCCATCCTAGTGATGCTGTTTGAGGTTCCACAATACTTTCTGGAAATCCTCGATCGTAGGGTTATTTATTTTAGAGAGAAACGCGAGCACGGAGAGGC
Source organism: Lepisma saccharinum (assembly GCF_977018435.1). Lineage (NCBI taxonomy): Eukaryota > Metazoa > Arthropoda > Insecta > Zygentoma > Lepismatidae > Lepisma > Lepisma saccharinum. The sequence continues at coordinate 85,551 of NW_028143289.1, read as the reverse complement.
AGAGATGACCGCAGTTCACGTCTCCGAAATTTTGAATGCGTTCGTCGTTGTAGTATATGGAGGTTTTGTTCGTTTTCAGATAATAGACTAAATTTGTAGGTGGAACACCTCCGAAAGAATCGAAAACGAATGCTTTATCATCATTTTTGTGGTAACATATCCAATGCGTGCCTGGATTTTCTTGACCGTCCAAGTTGACTACTCCGCATTCTCTTCTTTTAACGCTTGAAGGTAACGAGTCGGACATGAAAACTCCTCTGAAGTGTTTGATTCGTAACGGTCCGATCAGAGATTCAATGTCTCGGTTGGTGAGTTCTTCTGTTTCTTTTTTTTAAACTTCTTCATCACGCCCTTTCCTCCTTTCTTCTCCATGGCCAGGTTGTGACGTTTCTGTTCTTCCAATTCCGCTTTGTTCTTCTTCGAGTCGATGACGGTTTTCGCGATGGCGGCACTTCCGCCGGCCAAACTTCCAACGGCCCCCAATGCTGCCAGGATGGCCGGGATGCTGAATATGAAGCCTCCGATCTTTTGCTGTTTCCGCGAACGCTGCAATCTTTTCAATTGAGGTGTGCTGAGCAGTAATTTCATTCCGTGTCCTTTCGACAAGCAAGAACGTTTCTTCTCGCGTTGTTTCTTGGTGAGTAACCCATCGAGAGCACCTAGATTTTTTAGATTGGAGTATGGTATCTGGTACACGACACCCTTGGGCTTCATGTTGATGCTCTATGTGTTATTTTCACGGTATGTTATTTATATATATATTCTGAGATTTTTTCTTGTGTAGTTTTTTACGGTATGTTATTTATATATTTTCAAGGCCTCGCAGTCGTTACACAAATTCTATTACGTGCTTCGTTTTCTTGCCAAGAAGTTCCTTTGTCCCCTTGTACACGATTCGAGTTTTGTTCTCGATTAAAATAGATAGCTTCTCGTCGCATAACATGTTAGCGTATCGATCTGGTAAAAATAGACTGTATTGTGCGTTGAGCAACAGGCGTACCTTGGGACCATACTGGGTAGAAACGATTGAACCGGAAGTTATCGTGTAAGGTTTGTCGACTTCCAATTCCTGAATTTTTACATACTCGACTGACAAATTTAGCATTTGTTTTAATGCTTGGAGATCACTTATTTTTTCGGTCGTCATATCAAAAAAAATTTCAGAGTGTTAGAGAGAAATTTAATTGTTTTTCACGATGTGTGTTATTTATATATACCGAAGATTATTTTTTTTCACGATGTGTGTTATTTATATATCAAGTTTTTTTTGGCACGTATATATATTATTATTTTTTTAACAGAGGAAGAAAGTCCGTGCTTCGGAAAACGCGATGATGTGCGTAATGATATCTTCCTTCTCCTGCATAGACTTGTACCAATCATCAGTATACCGTCTTCTTCCCTGCATCGCCTCGTGCAGTTCCTCCGACCTCTCGTTCAATTTTTCCCCTGCAGCCGAAAGCAGAATGTTGAGATCACTGCACCTCAGGCCGCTGATCCCCCGAAGATGGTCCTTGAGAACCATTTCACAAGGGATGCGAAATTCCGGCGTCGTTCTTGCTATGATTACAAGTTTCCCTACATCTCCGTTAACTACCTTTTTGAATATTTTAGATAGTAGCTCGGGTGGCAAATCAGTTATGCAAGCCATGTTGTTTTTTTTTACTGTATGTTATTTATATACCCCACCCCAATTTTTGTTTCGTGTTCATGGCGATGGTGGTGCCTAGTGCGGCGACCCGTTCACCCAACGATGCGTCTCTGCTCACGAACCTTTCGAAAGCTGCGTGCTCTAACTTTCTGTCTGCTTCGTGACGTGCGTCCAGATCCGTCTGCGTGGTGTTGTAGGCGATGTCGTGATCTTTGCATGCCGCGTCCAACGGATTCACACCCTTGTCTCCTCTCTCCAATCTTTTCTCGAGTTTGGTACCCGGTCCGCAGTACTGGTAGCCCGGTAGATGAATCTCGAAAGGTAACTTGTTGATGATGTCGTTCACGAGTCCATTTCCTTCGGCCACGTTCCAGAATCTCGGAGGCAGTGTGTTGATGATTTTGATCAGGTAACCTATGCCCTTGTCGTCGTTCACGATGAAGTTGGAAAGTTTCGTGCTGATCATGTCCACGATGCCAACCTTCTCGTTGTAGAAATTACGGTTACCTGCATTCTCTTCGCCGGCTATCACTAACAATCGGTCCACGAGTTTCCTAACGTCGTCCACCCAAACGAATTCTTTGGGTAACGTGTTGTAGCGTTTGACGCCGCTGCCTGTTTTGACCTGGTTCCAAATCGGTTTGATGAGATTCCTGTACTTCTCGCCGCTGCTCGATTTCACCCTATTCTGCGAGGCGTCGTTGTTCTGGTACAAGGCATCCGTCATGATCAGAATTTCCTTGTAACTTTGGTAATCTTCGTCGGTGTAATCTTTCGGCTGCTTTTTGGCGACGAGTTCCCACAGTCCCACCGTACCCGGATACCTATTCCAACTATCCTTGTCGCCTAAATTGACTTTAATGTCGTTGCCTTCGAAGGTCACCTTCGATTTCCCAATCTTCCACACCACACCGCCGCCTTCGCTGGTTTCCATGCTGGGATACAATCCGAACACTTCATCCTTGTCGAATTTCCCCGTGCTCAGGTAGTCTCGTGCCAAAGGTCCCAACTCGATTTTATCCGAAGACGTGCTACCAATAGCTCGACGTCGTGCCGGTGCATCCTTCAGTTCGAACGGCGTCGAAGGAATGCTCGAAATAGGCGTGGGTACGGCGTAACTTTTAGCTGCGAGCGGCACTAGTTCGTTGATCAAATTTTTATTTTGTTCCGTGACATTTTTAATTTCTTTACCTAGACCGCTGATGGCATCGATCACAGGTTGATCCTGACGTTTCTTCTCTTCGTAGAATCCGCGATTCTCGGATTTCCAACCTTTGAAGCGTTTCGCGAGGTATTTTCGCAACTTGAGATTTTCGTCCTCGATTTTTCGTTTCGTCATAACGTTTATTTATATACATCGTTTCTCACAACGTTGCAACGTTTAGAAAGTCGTTGATTTTGTTTCTGTATTTTCCGTCGTTGGGTTTCCTCGTCATGTCGATCGTCGCGAATCCGAAATCGTCACCGTTCCAGCAAGTAGAGCAGCAGCGTTCCGAAAATTGATTGTAGTTCATGTCTCCGCCTACGTAGTCATCGTACGCGTGCTTGAGGTTGGTGTGATCTTGACGAAACAAACATATGAAATTAGCGTTGTCGCGTACTAACTGTTTTGGAATTTTGGAAAACGTTTGAGCTAGGTAGAAGCAATCCATTCCTTTGTGACGACCTTGCGTGAAAAAGTTGCGAATTTCATTTTGATTTTCCAGGATGGCGTCGTCGAACACAACAACTGAATTTTCACGACAATCGTCGAGTGGTTTTATTTCCGAGGCGAACGTTGCAATGTCCAGACCATCGTACACTTTCATCAGTTGCTGGTATTTGGATTGCTCCAAACTTTTCGAGAACACGTACAGGTGCCTGTTCTTCCAATCTAGCCAATTCGGTGCGAGGAGAAAATTGTCCACGAGCAGTGTCGTTTTCCCACACCCCGAAGGACCTACGATCAGACAGCGGATGCTGTCGGGAAGCAACTTGCCGTTCTTTTTCTTCGTTTGACTTTCCGGATCCGGTAGACGCTTCACCACGTTCCACGTACTCACAAGATAGTAGTGGGTTTTGTGGTACGGACAGTGCGAGAAAGGAAGAGCATCCCCTCAAGCAGCTTTGCTACACTTAAAACTTGCTTAACATGAGCATATGAGTTTTTGAGCAAGTGTGGAATCTTGTCTAATTCAAGATTTTTGTAAAAATGCCCTCGGGAATTTTTCAGAAAGGAAGAGAATTTTTCAGAAAGGAAGAGAATTTTTCAGAAAAGAAGTGCCCCTCAGATTGATTTGTCTACACTTACAGAAGGCACTTTTGTGAGATTGTTGTCCATAAACTTGTCAAAAAAATGCCCCTCTTGACCACACTTAAAACTAGGCCACCCATACCCATACACACACCCATACACACACCTACACCCACTCACACCCACCCACACATATTTACTTCCGGTCCACTTCCGGTCCACTTCCGGTCCACTTCCGGTCCACTTCCGGTCTACTTCCGGTCCACTTCCGGTCCACTTCCGGTCTACTTCCGGTTTACTTCCAGTCTACTTCCGGTCTACTTCCGGTTTGAGTTCAATTGGACACCAGGCTCATCTTGCATATCTAGTACTAAGACAATGCAATATGCAGAGACCCTCTAGAATTGCTCCGTGACTCTCTCATTTCTTACATCATAAACATATGATTTTTCGCCTATGAGAATGACACTACATATGGTGTCATCTGGTAAAGCCTCGTGGAATTCACAGATAATTTTAATATTTGTCCTGTCATTAACCACAACTTGTTTTCTTTTTGAAGTGTTGATTACAAACATGGGCCTCCGTGCTTTGAATTCATCTGGTGTGTAATACATGTCAGTATTGCCAGTAGTGACTCTTTTGAATGCCGAAAAAGCCTCATATAATTTGAGGAAATCATTCTTGGACATGTCTAAATTGTAATTTTCTCTAGGGAATACCTCATTTCTGCCATTTTTAAGATATATGTTCTTGATGTTGCAGTTATCAAATTTGCTTGAATTTTTTTCCTGATTATTGTGTCTCCCAGTCTGAAACAGTACCACTACAAAATCAGGCATGTCAAATTGTATGCTGGAGAATGAATTTGTAGCATCAAATTCATAATAAGTACCAGCAGCAGGCTTCTGTACGCATTGATATGTGTAAAATTGCAGAGGAACCTGTGGATTTTTTAGGATATCTGCTTTGTATTTAAGAGCGTAACTGGCTTCATACTCAACAACGGGGATTCTTAACTCCATAGTCTGAATAATGCACTTGCCCTCATCAGGTAGGGTATTGGGCAGAGCTTCTCCTGTAGGGTTTATTGCACTGTACCTCATCAAAGCATTATTATCATTGGCAGCTCTTCTAAATGTAATTCTTAACCCACCCTTCCACATAATTTCTTTGTAATCCGAGAAGAATCCTGGCAACAGGCGCATGGGGAACAGCACTGTGTGGTTTTTAGATAATATCTTATCACCAGCCTCAAATCCACCTATTTTGTAGTAAGAAGCCTCGGTTTTGGATAATTTTAGAGTGGCCAAAGCCGTGGAGGTAATGCCGGGATAATCTATTCTGTTTATAACAACGCCATGCTTTCTGATCTCAATTTCAGAGAACAGATGCGGCACAAAATTGTCCACCAATCTTATGTTTGAATTTGCCGGATAATCTGTTCCATCGAGCTTTACAACATCAAATTTGATGTATAGATCTGCTCTGTGAGGGTGTATAAATCCATCCCCTACATCAAGATCAACCTCGATTTCTGTGTTGGGTTGATTTAAATTTGCAAATGTCCTCCTGTTTGGGGGGAATGATTGTAGCTCATAACTCTCAATATTTTCCATTGTATGTATTTTTATTTAAATGTTAATCTCTATGATAGCAGTTGTTGTGGCTCCAGCAAAATCAACTAATTCTTCTTTTTCATTAGTGACCATCAATTCAATGTAATCTATTCTATTATGGCACACAGGAAAATATAATGTTGGGGATGGATTGTAGATGATGGGCTCCATGAATTCGGAATTAGGTTTGAATGTTGCAATGATGCCGGTTTGTTTGTGAGTGCCTGTGCCATTTGATTTGGTGATCATACCCTCGGCTACATTACAGTGAATATTTAGAGTCTCTATGGCTAAGAATTTAGGTATATTCATAGCAGTGTGTTTGATGGCCGGTTCGAGTTTTGTGTTGTTCTCAAATCCCAACAGCTCTCCTATAGTACCCAGATGCACTGTTTCTGTAGCAGATACAATCTCTACTCTGTGAGTGACAGAATTTTGACTTAACACTACACCTCTGGGTAATTGAGCATTTAGAGTGGACAGATTATACTGCCCTGGAGTGATGACAATTTTTTGATCCCCTACTGCAATTGTGTTGTTGTGGTGAGTAATATTTGGGATCAGGTACATGCCGTAAAATGCTCTGAGAGCTATTGTTTTGGGATACACTATGTCATCATGCAATTTGAGTTTCAATATTGAATTTTGGCTGGTGAGATGGAATACCCCCATGATGTTTCAGATACCACAAGGCTTTTTGAAAATTTTCAATTGATGGTTTATTTATTTGAGACATGTATCTAAGAACAGATAAGCACAAATGTCCGCAATTAACATCTTTGAAGTTTTGAACACGGGCATTATTGTAATAAAGATTAGGTGATTTTAAATATTTTATTAAATTTTCAGGTGGAATACCTCCAAATGAATCAAACACAAATGCATCATCGTTTAAATATTTAAGATAACAGATCCAGTGAGTGCCCTGATTTTTGTACTCATCCAAATTAACTATGCCACACTCTTTGTTGAGTGGTTGTTCTGGCAAAGAATCAGACATGTACACACCCCTAAAATTTTTGATACCCAATGGCTTGATTAAAGCTTCAATATCTTGGTTTGTAAGCGGCTCCTGTTTTTTTTAAACTTATTCATGGCTCTCTTAACACCTTTGCCTTTTTTCTCCATGGCCAGGTTATGGCGCCTCTGCTCATCTAATTCTGCCCTATTCTTCTTGGCATCTATTACTGTTTTTGCTATGGCAGCTGATCCCCCGGCCAAGCTCCCAACAGCCCCGAGAGCAGCTAAGATGGCAGGGATAGTAAATATGAATCCCCCCACATGTGATTTTTTTCTTGATTGCTGTAATTTTTTTAATTGGGGGGTACTAAGCAACAATTTCATACCATGTCCCTTTGCAAGACAAGAGCTTTTTTTCTTGCGCTGCTTTTTGGTCAAAAGACTGTCAATAGTTTTAAGAGATTTGAGACCTGCATAAGGTATTTGATACATAACACCCTTGGCCTTCATTCTAGGTTTATTATATACATATTCACAGCCCCCACCCCAGTTTTTGTTTGGTGCTCATAGCTATGGTGGTTCCCAATGCTGCTATTTTTTCACTCAAAGATGCATCTTTGCTTACAAATCTACCAAATGCAGCCTCTTCTAATTTCTTGTCTGCAACATGTCTCTTGTCTAGATCAGAATGTGTGTTGTATGCTATGTCATGGTCTCTACAAGCAGCATCTAGGGGATTTACACCAGGATCACCCCTGTTTAATCTATGGTCCAATTTTGTGCCTGGACCACAATACTGATAGCCTGGAATATGTAGTTCAAATGGCAACTTGTTTATAATGTCATTAACAAGGCCCCGACCCTCAGAAACATTCCAAAATTTAGGTGGTAGAGTATTAATAATTTTTATGAGATATCCAATCCCTTTAGGGTTATTCACTATAAAATTAGACAATTTGGTGCTTATCATGTCCATAATTCCAACTTTTTCATTGTAAAAATTGTGGTTGCCTGCATTTTCCTCCCCTGCTATCACCAATAACCTATCTACAAGTTTCCTGACATCATCAACCCAGACAAATTCTTTAGGCAGAGTATTGTATTGTTTGATCCCACTACCAGTCTTGATCTGTGACCATATGGGCTTGATTAAATTATTGTATTTTGCCCCACTGCTAGACTTGACTCTTTTTTGTGTGGGATCATTGTTCTGGTATAGAGCATCTGATTTTATTAATATTTCTTTGTAATGTTCATAATCTTGATCTGTATAGCTTCCAGGCCTTTTCCTAGTCATCAGTTCCCACAACCCAGGTGTGCCGGGGTACTTAACAAAAGCACCTTTTTCTCCGAGACGAGATTCTGAATAAACAATGATATCATCTCCCATAAAAGTTACTCTGAAATTACCGATTCTATGAATAATGCTGCCATCAAGCTCTGTGTCGGCATATAAGCCAAAGACCTCATCTTTGTTGTCTTTAGGTGTGGTTAAATATTTTTGAGCAAGAAGACCCAATTCAATAGGATCCAGAGTAGCTTCAATTCTTCGAGGGGCAACAGGACTAGGTGTATGAATGCTGGAAAGTGGGGTGAATGGATAATCTAATATGTTCCTTGCAGCTACAGGTACAAGCTCTGTGATCAAATTTTGATTTTGCTCTGTAACAGTTTTGATATTCTTACCTAAATTATTAATAGCATCAATGACAGGCTGTTCTGTTTGTTTGTGTTTTTCATAAATTCCTCGGTTCTCTGATTTCCATCCCTTAAATCTTTTTACAAGATAATCTCTTAACTTAAGATCATCAATGACTGGTCGTTTCATGGTTGTTTATTTATGTCTCAACGTCTAGAAAATCGTTGATTTTATTTCTGTATTTGCCACTATTAGGTGTTCTTGTCATATCAATTGTGACAAACCCATAACTGTCCTGGTTCCAGCACTTGCTGCAAAACTTGGAAAAATCATTGTAGCTCAAGTCCCCACCTACATATTCATCGTGTATGTGTTTGAGGTTGGTATGGTCTTGATGAAACACACATATAAAATTGCTGTTGTCTCGGATCAGTTGCTTCGGTATTTTAGAAAAAGTCTGTGCCAGGTAGAAGCAGTCAATGTTTTTGTGCCGGCCCTGTGTAAAGAAATTTCTAACCTTGTTTTGATTATCCAGTATAATGTCATCAAACACAACAACAGAATTATCGAGACATTCATCTAATGGCTTAACATCTGGTTCAAAAGTGGCAATATCCAATCCATCATATAGCTTCATTAGCTGCTGATATTTTAATTGTTCCAAGCTCTTTGAGAAAACATACAAGTGCCTGTTTTTCCAATCTAACCAGTTGGGTGCCAATAAAAAATTATCAACTATTAGTGTAGTTTTACCACAAGCCGATGGCCCAACAATAAGACATCTAATATTTTCAGGCAGCAACTTGCCATTTCTCTTATTCTGCTGTTCAGGTTCTGGCAGCCTTTTTATAACATCCCAGGTGCTCATATTATCACTTTGTCTGCATCGATCCAGCTGTTTTCCGGATGACCCAGCCATTTCACAAATAACTTGTTGCCTTTTCTGCGGATGATTTTTTCTATGAGATATGTGTCGGGCTGTTTAGTTTTGCTGAGCTCTTGTTCATAGAACCTGCCTTTGAGAATTTCTCCTCGATGATCTTTTATTATATAAGTGTTAAGGGTCCCGGGTTTAACTTGAACCACTGTAAATAATTCGGTGCTCCAGTTTCTCGTAAAGCCTCTTTTGAATAAGTGCTTATATTTGCTGATTCTCACTTGATCGCCCACCCTGTATTTGGCCCTTCTTGTTGTTGGCTGGTATCTAGGATAATAAACAGTCCTGATCAATTTTTGCTCATCAGATGAAGTTACTTCAGAGGGTTTCATGTTGATTGTGGAATGGACCGAGTTGTTATATTTATGTAGAAGTTCTGGAAGAATATTAATCCATTTATAATTACCCTGCAGTGTGAATTGTTTATACATAAGATTTTTTAAGGTTCTGTTGAATCTCTCTACAATTGAGGCTTTGAGATCACTGTAACTCGAATAATGTTTTATTGCCTGGCTTTTAATAAATTGTTGAAACACTGAATTATAAAATTCTTTGCCATTATCTGTTTGCAAATAGCGCGGTGATCTTCCTGAATGATTGATGATTGTCCTGAAGGCTTCTGTAACACATTTTCCAGTCTTGGATTTGAGTGGCACAGCCCAGGCAAATTTTGAAAATGTGTCTATCACAGTGAGTAGATACTTGTAGCCCTTGTTGATTTTGTCTAAGTTTTTCAACTGTCCACTTGCCAACTCAATCAAGTCGCTCTGCCATAAATCATCTATGCCTTTTGTGACTACTGGCAGTCTCTTAAAATTATGTCGGGCTTGTCTGTGTAATTCATCAACAATAATTTGTCTAGACATAATATGAAAACAAGAATATTGCAACTATAGGGTATTCAGCAGCTGATACTACAGGATTTTCTAAATATAATTTGTCCCCTATTTGTATTTTAAATTCCAAAGAGCCATCATCTTCAGAATAGGCTGTTTCTAATGTATCGGGGTCTGTAAAATCCTCTAACTCTACACTGGTAATTTTCGGTTTGTTCTCAGCATTTGTTATTGATAAGGTAGGGTAGTGATGTGCCTGTGGCTGATGCCAATATTTGATCTTGATTGGTCTCAATGTGCCCCCAACAAAAAACTGGTAATAAAATTGTGCAGGGGACAGCATATATATTTTGCCACCTGGTGTAAATGGTGAATCATATTCTTTGTTGGGGATGCTGTACAATTCAAGAATTACTGTATGTTTTGGATTCTCGATTATGCCGGTTATTTCTTTTTCTGCTGTGAGCAATCTGCTTGTTACAGATTCAAGGTGCTCATTGATGGTCCTAACAACATCATCATGGCCTGGCTTTATTTTTATGTCCACAGCAAGTCTCTTGTATTGTTGCACAATCTCTTGAAGCTGGGTGGCAAAAACAGACAGAGCATTTGCTTGATTGGATTCCATGGTTCCTAGCTGTTGCTTGATATTAGCTACAATTTGTTGCAAATTTTCAACAACTGCCAATTTTGAATTTTGAGCAGTAAGATCATGGACCTGTCTTCTGATATCCTCAAACAGGGCATGCAGTTCATTAATATGTTGATTGGTTGGTAGAGTGGCAACTGTCTGAGTGAGTTGTTTGATCTCTGTCTGGATATTCTTGATATCTTCTGATTTCAATATCCTATTCACAGCTCTCTTAATATTTTTAAGTTCCTGTGATGTAGGCAGATTTGAGACTGTATTTTGCAAAGATTCAAGTGCCAATTTTACATCATTTAATTCAGAAGCATCAACCACACCACGCATAGCATCTTGGAGCAGGGCTATATCTGCCTGAGAGGGTGTTGATTGCTGTAAAATTTCAAGCTTTGTTTGGATATCATCTATCAAATGATGAAAATGAGACAGTTCAGATTCAGTGTTGAGGTTTTCAAGCTTTGTGATTTGGTGCTGGACACTGACAAGGGTATCTACAATTCCAGGCAGGCGAGATTCTAGTACATTTGCCAAATCATTTTGCACTGCTGCTATTGTACCCTCAAGATGGGTTATGGAACTTTGAATTTTTCCAAAATCTTCATATGTTTCAAGTTGCAGCTTAATGTTTGCTACACTCCGAGTTATTGCATTCAAAGCATCAGAAGATGGCAAGTTGTTCATAAAATTTTCAAGTGTCTCAATTTTTTCTTTAACCTCGGCTATGGCATTGTTCAGAGGGTCCAGATTAGGTATCTGGAGTGACTGAATCTGTTCCTTTAGAGTGGAAATCACTAGATCAAAATCTTCTTGTGATTTTATGCTTTTGACAATTGTTTGGAGCTGTATCTGGACATTATTTATCTGCTCTTCCAATTGCTGTTTCAATTGCTCGGAGTTGGTGGCCTGGGTCTTAAATTTTGCTTGAAGAGCTGCTACAGCTTCTTCTAAACTTTGAAAATTATCTAATGTTGCCAGGTCAGTATATTTCTGAAGCAGCAATTTGAGTTCAGAATCAATTTTAAGAAGAGGGTCCATGCATTGTGATTGCAAATTTGTAATTTCTAATTGAAGACTGGCATTGAGTGTGGTCTGTAAAGCTTGTAAATCACTTCTCAATTTCTTGACTCTGACATCAAGCATCAGAATCTCATCACTGTGATCTTCATGCCTTGTATGGCCAAATATATCATTAGGCATTTTTGTTTTACTGGTTATTTATTATAGAGTATCTGATTCTTAATTCTATAAAAAAGGGTATAAGCTTGTCATAAGATCCAGGGACCTCAATATATAAGCAGTCACCAGCAGAAACAGTATATACAGTGCCGGAAACCATGTTTGAGTGCTTCATTCTATAAATATTTCTCCCTATTGAAATCTTGACATCACCCTCAGGGGTTGTAATAAATTGCAATTGCCCACCTACAGGTAATTGGTAATGATTTAAATTATTGTTAAATATGTACAATATTTTGCCTGTTTCTTCATCATTATCTGTAAGTATGCTGTTCAGATGAATAATTAACAAGCCACTCAGTTTAGACATTACAGATTGTATATCAGGAGAGGGTTGTGGTGTCGGCAGGTCCATAATAGCCTGTTTTTTGAACCCAAATAAGTTCATAGGCATGTTTATTTATTTCAAATCATGCTCTGGAATTGGGCATTGTTTCCCACTTTTCAAATCACAATGCCCCCAAGGTAGAGTATGTGTGCCACATGATAAAATGCATCTCTTATCATCATGTGGGTCCAGAGCCACTTTTGTTACAATATTTGAAGTCAACAAGTGATTCTCACTCTGAATTCTATTTTCTGATGTTCTGATTGAACTCTGTGATTTGATGCAATTTTTGTAATCTTCAAATACAAGCTCTTTTTCAACAGTTACTCTGCCAATGCCCTTGGCCTTTTTGACAACACCACTACATGTTTTAAAACTATACATCTTGGCACTTAACCCAGCAAATTCCACAATAACATCACCAAGTGTCTCATCTTTTAACTTGCCAGGCACTTTTTTGTTGTGGTGTTGTTGAATCTTTGTATGTTCACTGGTATCAAAATATTGAAACAATTCAGGCTGTGACATATCTTGATAAACATCTTCTGTTTGAATTTCAAGAATAAAACTATCCGTGTCCATGTACAATAATTTTACACGATCACCATAAAAAGGTTTCAGCACATCATAATACAATGTTAACATATGTAATTTGGACAATTCCAATATCACAGCCCCTACATAAATAGGTTTATCAAACTTAATCTTTGTTTTCATCATGTTGAAAAGTGCCATGTGCTCATCATAAATTCTTCTGTAATTGAAATTAGGCTTTGCAACCAATTTTTTGCTCCGGTTGGGGTCAGTAATTATTTTAACATCGGTATGTTTCCTGACATTTTCAATTGTTTTGCCATACACTGAATTCACCATCAATTTAAACAAGGCCTTATCAAATTGACTTTTTGCAGATGTTCGAAGCTCCGTGTTTGTATCAATATAAGGTTTCAACCATTCTGAGTGCCTGAACCTCAAAACTTTTCTAACTTTGGTCACTTGAACACCATGCTTCATCAGGAACTGGAGGTTTTTGTAATATATGACATATCCCTGTTTCGGCTCCAGAGTCATCATGAGCTTCTTCTGTTTAGAGCCAGGTGGGCACCTAACCTCGGGAATTGGGGGCAGATCAGAAAATTTATTGTGCAAATGATCTGGAATTATCTGATCAACCTCTAAGAAGAGGCCATATTCACTGTCATCAAAATCCTGAAGATCTTCAATATTGAAATCTTCTACCCACTCAAGCTCTGCATATGGCAGTTTTTGCATCATGGCGTGACCATAGAGGTTGTTTGCATCCACATACAGTATATAATTTGATGGCCGTGCTGGATCATAATCAGGCATATACTTGTTATTTGCTCTGGCATATCTCTGGGAACATTGCACCATCCCTCCTCTTATACATTTCTCCATAAACAGATACATATCTTGATCGTGGATCAGATCCAATGGCTTTTTGGTGTTGAAAAACGTTGCAGCCCATGCTAGACCAGGGGCACTGTAAAAATACACTGGGTCCAGTCCATAATTTTGCATAGAAGATTTTCTGAATGTTTGCAATATATCAGTTGTGAGAGTGACATCAAGTTTCAAATAAGCCATGTGATAATCACGAAATGTCTTGCATTTTAAACTCTTCCACATCAATTTGGCATGGTGATAATCTTCATCAGTAATTCCAGATCCTCTGATTTTGCTATAAAATGCTTCTTGTGGTGGCAGGGAACACTCATCAAATTTAGAAAAATCTGTAACATAGTCGTATGGATATACACCCTTCCGCCTAATTAATTTCAGCTCCTGATCTGGAAACGAGGCACGTGTGATTTTCAAGTCATCATCAGATAATTGAGAGGCCAGTGTAGCCAGGCTAGCAGGTAAAAATCTGTAAGAATCAAGAAATCTTATGTGAATAGGAACACCATCAACTTTAATTATCTTGCTAATAGATATATATTTTTCATTATTTTCAGCTAAAATGTTTAAATTCTGCTTCTCAAACCCCTCGTACCTGATCAGATGATGGAAATCATAATTGGATGCACCATGGCAGAATATGGGGATAAATTTTGGTCTCTTGATCTTAATATTGCAGCTATTACACAGGGCCTGTTTATATCGACCATCTGTATGAGAATGGTGTTTCACCTTGATATTTTTATCTGAAAATTCAGAATCACATACCGGGCATTTTTCTGCATTGTTGAAATCCTCAATCTGTTCCTCTGTTAAAGGCAACATAGGCTTTGATTTTAATAAGATGTTAGATGCTATGTCACGGCACACATTTTCTATTCTATGTGCAAATTCTTTGATGGCATCTTCTCCCATGTATGAATATTCTTTACTAGCTACACCATCCTGTACAACCACATAACAAAAGCTGGAAGGTTCATGTTGCTGGTATGGTGTACTTGATGATTCTTCTGGATCTGGGATACAGAATGCAATAGGTTTGAGGTTCGATTCAAAATCACAGACAATACATGCTGGGTGTTCCAACAAGGCTTCAAACTTTTTGAATTTGCAATTTTCACTTGGATTGGGCATCACCATATGAACAGGTTTATGGTTGCCACAGTATTTCAGATGCTCAATTAACTTGTTTTTTGCAATTTCTGCATTCTCTTCACAAACACCATTCACCATTTTTCTACCATCAAATACAGTTAAACATCTTCTACACAACTTGAATATTGTATGAGTTTTGTCTAGTTGTGTTCTCACTAAAGCTTCAAGATTATGTATCAGAGTATAATGGCATGTATCATCTCCTTCAATTAAGAGCAGATCAATCGGAATAGCAGATTCATCATCAATTGTACTGATTCTGAGAGGTGCTATCGGGCAATTGCCAGTGGAACAAATAAATATATTAATAGATAATTGTTTGCCATTGATGTGCTTGGCCCTTTTTTCAAATTTATCAATATTCTGAACTGACATTGGATATTCCAAACCCTCCATTACATCATCAAAATCGTGTTCATGCTGTTTGTAATAAGTTATTCTCTCAGGATTCCTTGAAACTGGATACAAAGCAGCTAATATACACCACAAAAAGCATTTCTGGTCGGTGTTTTTTATATTGACCACGGCTCTTTTGTTTTTGATATTAGCAGGCAATGGCACATAAGTAGATCCTTGTAATGGAGTAAATTCAGAAATATTAACATAGAGCTTGTGTGATGAACCGCATAGGCTCCATCCTGATTCTTTTGCCGCAAATTCAGAGTGTTTGATATTTAATTGATCTATCAAATTGCCTATTATTTTGTCTGAATTTGAATTTGAATATACAGGTACAGTTTCTGTTATGTGGGGCTGTGTAAATTTTGTGCCATTTGGTTTCTTATATTGTACAAACAATTTGAGAGACAGCTTATAAG
Source organism: Lepisma saccharinum (assembly GCF_977018435.1). NCBI lineage: Eukaryota > Metazoa > Arthropoda > Insecta > Zygentoma > Lepismatidae > Lepisma > Lepisma saccharinum. The sequence goes on along the minus strand of NW_028143289.1, from coordinate 70,071 downwards.
AGCCATTTTGTGCATTAAGAATTGCCTGCAGATCAGAATTTATACTGTTCAAGAAATTCTCAATGCCACATCTTGGCTCTGATACAAACCGGTAATCCCTAAGTTGGGCATTAAAACTGCTACGGATAGGTGCATGGCGTAGCAGTTTTGCTGCTCTGGTATTAACAGGTGCTTCGTACTTTCTTTTCAGACCAGATGTAGATGACTGTACACAGCAAGTATCTTTATGCATATATGTGAAGTATCGCATGTTATATTTTCTATGGCATTTGGGGCAAATTATTGTGGGAGTTTTGTATTTGTCTGGATTACAAATTTTTTGGTGTCTGGCCCAATTAGAGCTAAATATATTTTTATTGCATTGATTACAATATTTTTGATTCGGCATTTTTGTTGTTGTTTATTATATACAATTTCCTGGGTTTCAATTCAAAATTCTATGCTGGATAAAAATATCAGTTGGGTTCAACACTGTGCTGTGTGTGTGTGTACGTGTGTATGTGTGTATACACTTAATATTTTTGGCTTTGGTATTTATATACAATTTCTTGGGATTCAATTCAAAACTTTATACTGGATAAAAATATCAGTTGGATTCAACACTGTGCTGTGTATATGTGTGTATGTGTGTATGTGTATGTGTGTATGTATATATGTCTATGTGTGTGTGTGTGTGTGTATGTGTATGTATGTATGTGTGTATGTATGTGTGTATGTGTATGTGTGTTGATATTTTTGGCTTTGGTATTTATATACAATTTCTTGGGTTTTAAATCTAATCTCTATGCTGGATAAAAAATATCATAAATAGGCCACAACTTGGCCACAAGTGGACCGGAAGTAGGCAAACCGGAAGTAGACCGGAAGTAGACCGGAAGTAAACCGGAAGTAGACCGGAAGTGGACCGGAAGTGGACCGGAAGTAGACCGGAAGTGGACCGGAAGTGGACCGGAAGTGGACCGGAAGTGGACCGGAAGTAAATATGTGTGGGTGGGTGTGAGTGGGTGTAGGTGTGTGTATGGGTGTGTGTATGGGTATGGGTGGCCTAGTTTTAAGTGTGGTCAAGAGGGGCATTTTTTTGACAAGTTTATGGACAACAATCTCACAAAAGTGCCTTCTGTAAGTGTAGACAAATCAATCTGAGGGGCACTTCTTTTCTGAAAAATTCTCTTCCTTTCTGAAAAATTCTCTTCCTTTCTGAAAAATTCCCGAGGGCATTTTTACAAAAATCTTGAATTAGACAAGATTCCACACTTGCTCAAAAACTCATATGCTCATGTTAAGCAAGTTTTAAGTGTAGCAAAGCTGCTTGAGGGGATGCTCTTCCTTTCTCGCACTGTCCGTACCACAAAACCCACTACTCAAGATCACTTCGTCCGCGTCGATCCAACTCTTTTCCGGAAGTCCCAGCCATTTGACAAACAGTTTGTCACCTTTCCTACGCAATACTTTCTCGATGAGGTACGTGTCGGGGTGTTTCGTTTTAGAGAGTTCCTCTTCGTAAAATCTTCCTTTCAAAATCTCGCCGCTACTATCTTTTATTATATACGTATGTCGGTTTCCGGGTAGAACTCGAACCACCGTAAAAAGTTCCGTGCTCCAATTTTTTGTGAATCCCTTCTCGAAGGTGCGTTTGAATTTGCTGATCCTCACCTGGTCTCCAATTTTGTATTTAGCTTTTTTTGTCGTGGGTGTGTACTTTGGACAGTAAACTGTAGAAATTAAACGCTGCTCGTCGGACTTGGTAACGTCAACTGGCTTCATGCCTATCGTTCTGTGTACCGTATCATTATAGGTGTCGACGAGTTCCGGCAGGATGTCGACCCATTTGTAATTTCCCCGAAGCGTGAATCGTTTCCACATGTGTGTTTTCAAGGTTCGATTGAATCTTTCCACGATGCTGGCTTTGATGTGACTGAAGGTCGAATAATGTCGAATCTTGTGTTTTTGAATAAACTTTTGGAATACGGCGTTGTAAAATTCTTTACCGTTGTCCGTTTGCAGAAACCGTGGTCGTCTGCCGCCGCTTTCGCGAAAAATTGTCTTGAATGCTTCCGTGACGAACGTTCCCGTTTTCGCCTTCAAAGGTATAGCCCATGCGAATTTCGAAAACGTGTCTATGACGGTGAGAAGGTACTTGTTGCCCTTGTTCAATTTATGCACCTTTTTCAAATTGCCGCTACTCATCTCCACGAGGTCACTTTGCCAGAGGTCGTCGATGCCCTTGGTTACCACAGCCAAACGCTCGTAGTTACGGCGTGCAGGTTTATGCAATTCTTCGACGATGGCTTGCCTAGACATTTTTTAGAGATTACGTTTCAAGAGAAGCACAAGCGTGATGGGATTCAAAGAGGGTGGCACCTCGCTCGTGTTTTGAATGATCAGCTTATCGCCGGCACTCACGTCGAAAACGGTGAGATCTTCGTCTTCGTGTATTTCATATATGTTGCGCGTTTCGTTCCAACGTGCCAGAGGAATGTTTCCTGCTTTCTGGACACCACGATTCGATATTAAAGTCATGGTAGGAACGCTAGCTTTTCTACCGTGAGACCAGTACGAAAATTCGTTTATCTGAATCGTGCCATCGAGGAGAAACTTGTAGTACGGATGATAAGGATGCAACATGTACAGTTTGTTACCTTCGACGAACGTGGAGATTCTCTGTTGATTGGGTACGCTGTTGATTTCGATGGCTTGCAGAAAATGCAGTTTAGCGAATTTAGTGTCGACGCCGAGCAGATTACTGTGAACTTGTCCGAGTTTATTTTCGATGGGCAGCAAATGCTCGACTATGGTATCCGTTACGGTAGAAAACGACGGTTTGATTTTCACTTCCACGTTCAACTGCTTGTAGTTTTCGTTGAGTTCTTGCAACTTGGCACCGAAAGAGGCCAGCGTCGATTCCTGCGTGGATTCCAGCACTCCAACTTGATCTCTGATGTTGACGACGATGTTCTGAAGGTTCTCGACTTGATTCAATTTCGAGCTCTTCTCGGTAAGATCGTTCACGATGCTTCGCATCTCTGTAAACTGCGTGTGAAGGTCGGCGACGCTCTGCGAAGTGGGCAGCGTCGACACCAGCGAACTAATTTCGTCTCGAATCTGTTCCACGTTCGCCGTTTCCGTTTCCAGTCGTTTCAGCATTCGAGATATGTTTCTTTTCAAAGCGTGCAATTCTTTGGAGGTGGGGAGATTGGCCACCCTACTCTCGAGATCGCTCAATGAGCTTTTGATGTCGTTCGAATCGGATAGTGCCGTCACCGCCATTTTCAATTTTTCCAAATCTTCGCTCGAAGGCACGCTCGTCCGTAACGATTCCAAGTCACCCTGTATGTTGTCGAGTACGTGATGAAAATGAGCAAGATTGGATTCGACGTTCAAATTTTCTAAATATTCGATCTTCTGCTGAACCGTGCTCAACGTGTCTTGAATGCTCGTCAACGCTCTTGCTTCAGCGTGAATATTTTTAATTTCTTCGTTGATCAATTCCAAGGACGCCTGAAGCGTAGCGATGGTGGTTTGAATGTGTTCGAAATCTTGATAGGCCTCCAATTGAATTTTTATGTTCGCGACGCTTTTACCGATGACCTGCAGTTCGTCCGACGATGGTAGGTTCGTCATTGTATCTTCCAAAGTCTGTAACTTGGATTTAATTTCTTCCAACGTGCTGGTGAATTCTTCTTGTAATTTGGAAACGACGACATGTAAGCGTTCTGCGTCTATATCGTTCACGACGGTTTGAAGTTCAGAGAAATTCTTTTCTATTGCGGAAGTTCGTTCTTCGATTTCGAGTTTCAGTTTTTCCAAATCTTCATTTTTCGATTGAAATTGCTGTAATTTGGCCAAATCATTTTGAAGCAAATCCACGCTCAACTGTATATTTTGAACGCTGTCGTAAGAAGGTACGTCGACATAATTTTTTATGAGCGTTTTCAGTTCGGAATCGATTTTCAGAATGGGGTCGAGACATTGCGTTTGGAGCGTAGCGATTTCCGACTCTAAACTTTTGTTTAAGGTCTCCTGCAAAGCAATCAAATCGGTCCTCAACTTCTTAACTCGAATGTCCAACATGAGAATCTCTTCTGCGTGGTCTACACGCTTGGTGTTGCCGAAAATGTCGTTAGGCATTTTTGGTTAACGGTTATTTATAATAGGATAGACGATTCGTAATTCTACAAAGAGAGGAATGAGTTTGTCGTAATCTCCGAGAAGTTCCATGTAAAGATAATCTCCTGCAGAAACATCGTACGTAATGTTAGAAAGCATCTTGTCGTGCTTGATTCGAAAAATATTCTTGCCGGTAGAAATTTTGATTTCGCCTGCGTTTTCCGGATTCACGGTGATTTGAAGTTTCCCGTCGATCGGAATTTCGTAAAAATGTAAATTGTTATTAAAAACATAAAACATCTTGCCCACATCGTCATTCAGTTTCGTCCAAATGCTGTTGAGGTGAATGATCAACAGGCCGTTGAGTTTAGGTAACACGGAAGGTAAGACTTCATGATCTGGTATGGTTTCCATAATGATCTGTTTTTTGAAACCGAACAAATTCATAGGCATGCTGGTTATTTAAGAATACGGTCAAAGTTTTTTGTAATGACAGTCAAAATGTTTTTTTTTGTTTTGTTTTGTTTTTATGAATCTTCTGTTGAAGATGGGCATATGTTGCAGGTTTTGCTTTCTGCTAAGCGATAGTGCCCCCACGGCAATGTGTGAATACCACACTCGAGGACGCACCTCTTATCGTCGTTGGGATCCAGGGCAATTTTTCTAACTTTGTTTGTGGTCAACACATGGTCGACGCTCTGGATGCGCTGTTCTGCTCTTAGAACCGACGACCTGGTCTTGAGGCAATCGACGAAGTCCTCGAATGTGAGATGCTCCCGAACGACCTGTCTGCCGACACCCTTGGCCTTCTTGGTAACGCTGCCCTCGGCTTTGATGGCATAGGCCTTGGCGCGAAGACCTGCAAACTCGAGAAATACATCACCGTCCTTCTCGTCTTTGAGTTTGCCAGGCATTTTTTTGTTTCGGGGCAGGATGCCGTACTGGTTCGGCTGGGGATAGCCCGAGGTGTCGAAGAGGTTAACCAAAGCTGGTACCGTGACTATATCCCTGTATGCATCGGCTGAGTGGACGTGGTACACCAAGCTGTCCGTGTCCGTGTAGAGAAGCGAGATGTTGTGGCTATAATGTGGACGTAATATGTCGTAGTACGTCTCGAACATGTGCAGCTTGCTCAGGTCTAATACTGAGGCACCAACATAAATTGGCTTGTCGAGCCTCACCTCACTCTTCCTCATATGCACCAGAGCAAGCTGCTCATTATAAATGGTCCTCGATTTGAATAATGGGTTTGCTACGAGCCTGCGACATTGTGCTTTCCTCGTTACCAATTTTATGTCCATGCGATTCCGTACATTCTCCATAGTTTTGCCAAACACCGCATTGTTCATAAGCTTGAAGAAATCCTTATCAAGCTCGGACGTGGCTGCAGTGCGGTGTTTGGTGTTGACTTCAATATATGGACGCAACCACGGAGAATGCTCGAACTTGAGGATGCGATGAACTGCGTGGACCGCGACCCCTCGCTGCATCAGCCACCGGAGATTCTGGTAGTGTAGGACGTAATTCTTCTTGGGCTCGAAATCCATGACGAGCTTCTTCTGGTTGGAATCGGGTGGACACTTCAACTCGGGTGCAGGGGGGAGATCGCTGAACAAATCCTGCAGCTTCTCGGAGAACTCAAGGTCCACCTCGGCGAAGAACCCATGTTCCGAATCGTCGAAGCTTTCGACGTCGAAGTTGGAAGGGTCAGCCCACTCGAAGTTTTTAAAGGGGAGTGGCTGCATCATGGAGTGTCCGTAGAGGTTATTGACGTCCGTGTACATGATGTAGCTGGACGGTTGTGAGGGGTCGTAACCGGTGGCCATGTGGTGATTGTTGGCGCGCGAGTGTCGCTGCGACACCTGGACCATTCCACCCCGCACGACACGTTCCACAAACAGCATCATGTCCACGTCCGAAAGAAGCTCCAGCTCGATCTTCGTCACCAGAAACATGGCCGACCACGCCAGTCCAGGAAGACTGTAGAAGTAGGCAGGGTCCAGCTGGTAGATCTTCATGGCGGTCGCACGGAACGTCTGGAACACGTCGGCGAGGAGCGTCACGTCAAGTCTGAGGTAGGCGTCGTGGTAGTCCCCGAGATTTTGGCAATCCAGCTCGTGCCACATGGACTGAGCGTGGTGATAGTCATCCTCAGAGATGCCCGAGCCTCGCAGCTTGCTATAGAAGTTTGCTCGAGGAGGTAGCGTCGTCTCCGCGAACTTGGAAGGATCTGTGACGTATTCGTAGGGATAGACCCCCTTACGCTTGAAGAGACCTGCGTCCAAGTTCGGAAAGTTTCCGGAGGTAATAAACATTTGCTCGTCGCTAAGCTTCCCTGCGAGAGCATCGAGGCTGGCCGGGAGGAACCTCAGGGAGTCGAGGAAGCGAAGCTCGACGGTAGAGTGTGATCCTGAAATTCGCACCCACTTGCTCAAGCTAATGTAACGCTCCTCGTTCTGCGCCAGGACGTTGATTCGCATGTCGTCGTACCCAAGATGCTTGACGAGGTGGTGGAAGTCGTATCCCGAGCCATTGTGAAAAAACACAGGGATAAATCGCGGGTCCCGGGCCATGAGGTTGCATCCGTTGCACCAAGGACCAACATACCTACCGTTAAAGTGATCATGGTGTTGGACTTTACGGTTGTTGGCGGTGTACTTCTTGACGCAGACAGGGCAAGCGATGGCCTCGTCGTGTCTACGCTGATCGTCGGGAGACAGTGGGAGCATAGACTTGGGGGCCAACAGTACCTTCCCTATCTCGTTGGCCTCGACAACCATCCTCTCGAGGAAGTGTTTGGCTGCGTCGGGACCACGGTACACGTAGGGCTCGGGGGCGATATGCTGGTCACGTCGCACCACAACGTATGCGAAACTGGATGCCTCGTGGAGTTGGTAAGGGGTGGTGGAGGAAACTTCGGGATCGGGATCGCAAGTGGACAGGGGTTTGAGGAAGGCTTCGAAATCCGCGATGATGATAGCGGGGTGCTCCACCATAGCACCGTGCATGTGGAAACGCTCCACGGTGCCAGGTTTGGGCAAGACTGCCACACCCGGCTCGTTGTTACTACAGTAGAACTTGTGGCGAGCGAGCTTCTCTGCAGCGATGTTGGGACCTCTGATGTGCTGATAATCCTGCTGTTTTTGATTGTCAAAAGTGAACAGACACCTTCGACAAACTTCTATGTGGTGTTCGTGTTTGCTTGTTTGGCTCGACACCAACCGGGAGAGGGAACGGATAAGGGTGTAGTGGTGATGGGTCTCGTCCTTGATGAGCAGAAGGTGAATTTCCTGCGTACCATCAACGTTTACGTCGCTCACCCTGATGGGGTACACCGCATTTTCGTCAGTGAGACCGTAAACGTTGATGGCCAACCGAGGGTTGTGTGTACGAGCCTCGAACTTTCGAATGTCCGGGACCTCTACGGGATAGTCGATCCCAACCATCGCATCTTCCAGCTCTGACTCGTAGGGTAGGTAGTGGTTAACTCGGCGTGGTTGGTTTTTCCAGTGGACAGGGTGCAACGCTGCAAGCACCGACCAGAGAAAGCACTTGGCGTCACTGTTCTGAATGTTCAGGACGGCCTTCTTTGACACAATGGTAGGTGGTAAGGGGACGTAGCTGGAGGCGGAGAGAGGCACGAACTTGCAAAGTTTGACCCACAGTTCGTGAGGCTCGCCACACAGCGAACCCCCCGAGCCTTTAGCTTGATGTCCTTCTTGTTTTGCCACCAGCTCATCGGCAAACTGGTTGTAGATGACCTCGAGGTTGTTGACATCCGCCAGATGCAGCGCCTTCGCCTTGGTGTTGTGGCAGAAGCTGTAAATTTCATCGGACGGCTTCTTGTACTGGCAACGTAGCGATGCGTAGAATTTGGTGGAGTGCGTAGCCAGTGCATCGCCGAGGATGGAAATAATTTCGGCTCGCACGTTCTCCAAAAAGCTACGCACGTCGCATGAGCCCTCCGAAGTGATGACAAAATCCTCTAACAACTGCTGGAAAGCAGACTGGTTTGTTTTTGTCACAGGCTTGACGCGTTTGGCGGGTGGTGGCGAGTCGGCTTCCGCTTTCCTCTTGGTCGAGCTGGTCGACGGTTGGGGAACAGGTGCTTCAACGACAACTTTGCATGATGTTATATGCCTCTTCAAATTATTAATGGTAATAGGTATACCGCACCTGGGACATGATTTTTTAGCGGTTACACGCTTACCAGGTGTGCAGGTACGACAATGTCTTGCAAAATTTTGGCTTGGTATGGTTATCTTACACACAGGGCAACTTTTCTCAGATTGCATCTTGTTGAAAATATTTGGGGTATGTTATTATATATATATAGTGGAGTGCCACAAAATAAATACTGTGCAATAATTCACAATAGTGTTGGGTTTGATGGGAGTGTGTTATTTATGCTACTTCTTGCTTCTTAATGAATCCTGTAAATAATTGAAAAAAAATAATGAAGCTTGTGTATAGAAAACACGAAAATATTATGTGTGCATAATTCTACCAAACAATCTTTTTTTTTCTAACCCTCAGCCCTCTCGGCATATGAAGTATAAATCATAATTTCAGAAAAATGGTTATTTTCCGCTCGCCATTTTAAAAATCAAACCATAAGCATTATTTATGTTTATAGTATTCGTCGAGCGATAGCAGATAGAGCAAGAATCGTTTTCCTACAACCCATAGTTGATGAATTACAAAACATCTTAGAAATTGCATCTTGAAATTTTAATCCAAAATAACTCGAAAACAGCAGGTAGTAGTCATCACCCCTCCAATAAGTTGTAGAGTACTTCTAATTTTGTATCGAATGCTATTAAAATTTTCGAATTAGGGCAAAAACTAAGCCTGCAAATCAAGTTTCTCAAAAAAATAAAAAATTGTCTGTATTTCCGAAACTTGAGGGGGTAGAATCGATTTTATTTGCTAGTCGAATAGTTCTCGTCGAATCCTATCCAACAAACCTAAAATCATCATCCTAGCTCAATTAGGAGCCGAGAAAATCAATGTCTTGGAAAACGTCTTAAGATTTTTGTCTTAAGAAAATTTTCTTGACAGACCGGAAGTAACATCTTGAGATACCGGAAGTCGACTTTCTTAAAGATTGAGATATTTGTCTTAAGACGTTTTCCAAGACATTGATTTTCTCGGTTCCTATGGGGCCTAGAACCATGTAACTTTGGTCTATGTATATACCAGCACTTGCCCGACCCTGTGGCCGAGTGGTTAACACATCGCGCTGCGACGCCAAGGGTCCCGGGTTCGAATCCTGGTCGGGCTTGGTTGTTTGTGAATGTCCATTTCATCACTCATCCCCAATCTTCGCAAATTAGCCAAGAGGTACAAAACGTAAAATAAAATAAACTAAATCAATCATTAAGTTCCGTGTTGCAATCATGAAATTAAATTTTAATTAACTTTTTTTATCCATCTCTCTCTCAAATCTATATAGCCTGTTCATATTTGGCATGTCAGCCATTTTGTTTACGTAGCAAAAAAAAATCTCAATGCTCGTTGTAGCCATAAGTATAATTGGATATAATTGCCGGATTTTATTTAATTTTAGGTTTAAAATCAATAAGCGTGCATAAAAAAAAAACTAAATATTTTAAATAAATAAGATTCGAATAACTATGTACTTCCACTAGCCTCTGCGATGACGTAGCGATAACGTCGTTGTCTTGTAATCAAGGGTTCGATACCCGTACAAGTGGTTCTTGAAACTGTAGGTCCAGTCCCGATTAGCCTTACTGTACATAAAATAGACTTAAAACATCAAATCAATCAGTACTTCCACTAGCCTCTGCGTTAGCACAGCGATAGCCTTGTAATCAAGAGTTCGATACCCGTACAAGTGGTTCTTGAAACTGTAGGTCCAGTCCCGATTAGCCTTACAGTGCATAAAGTGGACTTAAAACATCAAATCAATCAGTACTTCCACTAACATCTGCGATGACGTAGCGATAACGTCGTTGTCTTGTAATGAAGGGTTCGATACCAGGTGGGGACATAAGTGGTTCTTGAAACTATAGGTCCAGTCCCGATTAGCCTTACTGTACATAAAGTAGACTTAAAACATCAAATCAATCAGTACTTCCACTAACCTCTGCGATGACGTAGCGATAACGTCGTTGTCTTGTAATCAAGGGTTCGATACCCGTACAAGTGGTTCTTGAAACTGTAGGTCCAGTTCCGATTAGCCTTACTGTGAATAAAGTGGACTTAAACAAAAAAAAACGCCAACTCAATCAATTAATCAGTACTTCCACTAGATATCAAAAACACGCAACTCTCCTCTATTTTTCATGTCTTCCTCTAACAATTTAACACATTTATTTTTTTGAAATATGCCCCCCCACACACATATTTCCTACCTACCAACAGCGGCACACGGAAGAAAAAAGATAATCCAGCTACCAAGATGCATGCTTCAAATATATAAAAGCAGAGAGAGACATGAAATACCTTCTATATTCTCTCTCTTTTTTTTTTTTTTGCATGTTTTGTGATTATATTTTCTTCCGCAAAAGCATTGCCATACTTATAAATCAAAACCAACTCATGCGAGCTAAGAAACAAAGTTACTTACTTTTAGAAATTCTGCAGAAATGCTCTTCACTAACGCTGAAAATAAAACACAACTTTCTACACCAGCGCTTTAAGTTTTATACGGTTTTCTAATAACATCAAAAATGATATGTTAGCCAGCGCAACGTGGACCAATAGAAATCCAAGAACCAAATTCTCTAGAACATTCTCCCCCTTCTCTTCTCTTCTCTACATTTCAGCCACATTATTTCGCAACTATGCTTGGCAGCAGAGAAAAAATACAGTTCCGGTTATTTATTTCGTAGCCCCTGACCCCGCCTCTGCACCCACGAGAGCGGACGCTACTTCGTGTTTTCATTTCGCCGGTTGAATACTGTTTTGAATCTATCTTCAATAGATGCTCATTGAAATTGGATTTAAACCGGACGTGTATTTCCTGTTTCGCGAACATACGAGAACCTTTCAAAATGTCGCATCAGATAATATATTGCAAGAGCGAGTTGGTTGTGTACATGGAACTGTATTTTTTCTCTGCCGCCAAGCATAGTTGCGAAATGCATGTGGTGATTTCTGGTTATTTGTATAGAAACGGAGCAACGTATTTTCTGTCATCGGAAAACCCATTTCCGCCCTAGTCAGATAACGAAATTGTCAGGAAAAAAAAAAGATGTGCGGTTGACTACGCATTTGTTGAATTTGTGTCATTGTGCCAACGTTGATAGCATATACAGAGAGAGGGAACGAAATTGTCGTTTTTCTAGATATCCACAGGCAAAAGCATAATATTTTTTCAAATACAATATGACAGTCGCTTTTCGGTATCGAAAAACTAAATACAATAAGTATATACATATATTTACAATATTAATATTTATTTAACAATATCTACCTACGAATTTGCCTCGAACAAAAACATGTCATAGAAAAACATTTTTCCAACCGTAAATTCAAAAATTTTGGCCCCCGCGCGCGTGCGTGCGCGTGTGTGTGTGTGTGCGTGTGTGTGTGCGCGGCACGTCGTTCCCCCGAGAGAGAGAGAAGTTTACAAAGGTTGTGATATATCGAGTAAGATGTTGCTAATACTGTGTCCGAAAATAGGGGGGGGTTTATGCCTTACAAGAGCAAACCATTAAAGCAAGCCCCACCGAGCTTTACTTTCGGGTGTAGTGTTGCCAACACCTTACTCGAAAAAATTGCCAGCTCCTTGTTTTAGGTTAGGTTAGACCAAAAACCTTGGTGATTTTTTCGAGTAAGAAGCTAGCAACACTGCACCATCAAATAGAGCTCATGCCTTACGAGAGAAATCCATTAAGGCGAGCTCCTCACTTCAGCTCCTCACAAGAGGTTTGTCAACCGGCTTAATTGGACTACTCGTAACGATTCCAAGTCACCCTGTATGTTGTCGAGTACGTGATGAAAATGAGCGAGATTCGTTTCGACGTTCAAATTTTCTAAATATTCAATCTTCTGCTGAACCGTGCTTAACGTGTCTTGAATGCTCGTCAACGCTCTTGCTTCAGCGTGAATATTTTTAATTTCTTCGTTGATCAATTCCAAGGACGCCTGAAGCGTAGCGATGGTGGTTTGAATGTGTTCGAAATCTCGATACGCCTCCAATTGAATTTTTATGTTCGCGACGCTTTTACCGATGACCTGCAGTTCGTCCGACGATGGTAGGTTCGTTATGGTATCTTCCAAAGTCTGTAACTTGGATTTAATTTCTTCCAACGTGCCGGTGAATTCTTCTTGTAATTTGGAAACGACGACGTGCAAGCGTTCTACATCAATATCGTTCACCACGGTTTTGAAGTTCGGAGAAATTTTTTTCGATTGCGGAAGTTCGTTCTTCGATTTCGAGTTTCAATTTTTCCAAATCTTCATTTTTCGATTGAAATTGCTGTAATTTGGCCAAATCATTTTGAAGCGAATCCACGCTCAACTGTATATTTTGAACGCTGTCGTAAGAAGGTACGTCGACATAATTTTTTATCAGCGTCTTCAGTTCGGAATCGATTTTCAGAATGGGGTCGAGACATTGCGTTTGGAGCGTGGCGATTTCCGACTCTAAACTTTTGTTTAAGGTCTCCTGCAAAGCAATCAAATCGCTCCTCAACTTCTTAACACGAACGTCCAACATGAGAATCTCTTCTGCGTGGTCTACACGCTTGGTGTTGCCGAAAATGTCGTTAGGCATTTTTGGTTAACGGTTATTTATAATAGGATAAACGATTCGTAATTCTACGAAGAGAGGAATAAGTTTGTCATAATCTCCGAGGAGTTCCACGTACAGGTAATCTCCTGCGGAAACATCGTATGCCATGTTAGAAAGCATTTTGTCGTGCTTGATTCGAAAAATGTTCTTGCCGGTAGATATTTTGATTTCGCCCACGTTCTCCGGATTCACGGTGATCCGAAGTTTCCCGTCGATCGGAATTTCATAGAAATGTAAATTGTTGTTGAAGACGTAAAACATCTTGCCCACGTCCTCATCCAATTTCGTCCAAATGCTGTTGAGGTGAATAATCAACAGACCGTTGAGTTTAGTTAACGCGGAAGGTAGAAATTCATGATCTGTCGTCGCGCGGTGTACAGTCTCCATTGTTTGCTTTCGGAAACCAAAAAGATTCATGTTGGTTATTTAAGAAAAAAAATTGAGATCGTATCTAATATAAATAACACCACAAAAAAATGTGCAATTTTTAGTAACTTCATCTATGGTAGATCATTTATGGTTTTGGGGTCTAATATAAATAACACCACAAATAGTAACTTCATCCATGGTAGATTATTTATGCTTGGGGGTCTAATATAAATAACACCACAAATAGTAACTTCATCTATGGTAGATCATTTATGGTTTCGGGGTCTAATATAAATAACACCACAAAAAAAATAAGTGCAATTTAGTAACTTCATCTTTTTTTCTTAGCAAAAGAATGGAGAAGAAGGAAGCGAAACGTGCATGTGACGACTGTGGGAAATATATATCCATCTCTTACTTGAGTAGACATCGGAAGAATGTGCATGGGGAAGGATCAAGTAAGAGAGAGCTCAATGTTGACGATCAAGCGCCACGAAAAAAGCAGAAAAGTGCCGGCGAAAGTATTCGTAATATTTTAACCAAGGAGACTTTCCAATCTGAAGAAACAACTGATCTAAACATCTTTTTTCGCTCGGTCAAAAACAAGTTAATTTCATCTATCACCGAAGCTTTGTTGCAATGCTCGTTGAAAATCCACCTCATCGTTTCCGTCATTTACGAAAACATGAAAAAAGAGCGAGAAACTTTCCATCATTACACTGGTGTAAAGAGCCTCCACGCCGCCGATGTCGATGAGGTGGATGCCATTTGCAACCAGATGTTTGACGCTTTGTTGAACAAGCACGAGACTTTCGAACAACGTGGATCGGGTTGGACACTTTGCGGTTCGCCTCACACTTTAACTTTGAAGGTGGCACGATATAACCCGATGGGAGCATCCAGCTACATCGATTTGCCTCGGGAAATAGCCGCTAAGAAAGCCATCATCAACATTCAAAATGAAGATAACAGATGCTTTTTGTGGTGCATCATTGCCGATCATCACCCAGCCAATAATAACAAACATCGTTTATACCACTACAACAAGCCAGAATATCTCTCAGAATTTGAAAAACCTATGGCTGGTATTAATTACCCCGTAAATCTACGAGACATTAGTAAATTTGAGGCACAGTACAAGACAGATAAAAACGAAAGTATAGCAGTACACATCTTCGGATTAGACAAAAACAACGCCATCTACGTTCTCAGACATAGCAACATTAAAAGTAATCGCGTCATCAGATTACTTCTGATCGAAAATAATGATAATTATCATTACTGTCTAATTCAGAATCTTCCAAAATTAACAAGAAGTCAAATTACCACACATCAACATAAAATTCGAGTATGCGACAGATGTCTGAGTATATTCTACGGTCGAGGAAAAAAGAATGCTGATGAAGAACTCCAAGATCATCATGAAATGTGTAGTAAACATCCGGCTACGGCTATCAAAATGCCTTCTCGAGACATGACATTTTCCAACTACAAGGCATTACTCTGGCATCCCTTGGTGATATGCGCCGACTTTGAAAGTTTCCAACTTCCACTCGCCACATGCGAACCGAATCCCAGCGTATCGAGCACCACCGAAATTCTACATCACGACGCCTGCGCTTTTGGATTGATGGTCAACAACACAGGCAATGTTATTTTACATCGTGGCAATAATGCTCCACAAAAATTCATTCAAACCTTGAAAGAGATGGCCATACAATTCGCTCCTCTACTAAGAGAAGACAAAGCAATAGAGCCTCTTACCCAGGAAGAGAAGGAAGCATAGGACCTTGCCTCTCAGTGTGGTGTGTGCGAAAGTAACTTCACCCTCGAAAATGTCAAAGTTCGCCACCACAATCATCACACGGGAAAATATGTGGCCCCCTGTGTAACAACTGTAATATACAAATCAAAAAACCGAATTTTATTCCTGTATTCATTCACAATTTGGAAGGCTACGACGCCAAAATCTTCATAAAGGAGATGGGATGCGACGCTCAACCCATTAGCTTCATACCTCGCACCAACGAGAAATTCATTTCATTCAGCAAGATGGTGGACGTTGGAAATCGCAATCACGTAGAAATTCGCTTCTTGGACTCCTACAACTTTCTGTCTTCGAGTTTGGCGACACTCGCGTCTCAACTCACCGACGATGATTTGGTCGCCACCAGGAAATGTTTCGGCGACCAACATTTAGCACTGTTGAGACGCAAGGGTGTTTACCCGTACGAATACATGACGGATGCTTCCAAATTCTCAGAAACATCGTTACCACCGAGAGAAGCATTCTACAGTCGCCTTAGCGACACCTGTTGCACCGAAGAGGACTACCATCATGCTCAGCTCGTGTGGTCTACATTCTCTTGTCAAACCATGGCCGACTATCACGATCTGTATCTGAAACTGGATGTTACGCTATTGAGCGACCGTTTTCATCTCCATCGCTCGAGAGGAAAGGCAGCATATGGTTTGGACCCCGCTTTCAGTTACACCACACCGGGTTATTCTTGGCAGGCGATGTTAAAATCCACGAAGGTGAAGATAGAACTCATCAAAGACGTCAATCAACTTTTGTTTGTTGAAGAGGCAAAACGTGGTGGAATCGTCCAGTGTCCCCTTCGATACGTCAAAGCCAACAATCCATATGTCGCCGATTTCGATGCAAAAAAACCGACAAACTTCTTGGCATACTGGGACATGAACAACCTGTATGGTTATGCCATGTCCGAGCCTCTGCCCATCGGAGAATACGAATGGATGAGCGAGCAGGAACTTCAAGATTGTTTGGAATGGAGCGAAGATCATGAAAATGGATGTTTCCTGAAAGTAGATTTGGAATATCCTGCATCGCTTCATCGAAAACACCATGGATTTGCGATGGCACCTGTGATGGAATCGGCTCCGGAGAAGAAGCTGATGCTCACCTTCAAGAGCAAAGAGAATTACGTGGTGCATTATCGTCTCCTACAATTCTACCTCCGGCATGGATTGGTTTTGAAGCGCGTGCACTCGGGATTGAAGTTTAGACAGACCAGGTGGCTAGCACCCTATATCGACGGCAACACTCAACGTCGAGCATCAGCTTCTTCTTCCGCAGACAAAGACCTATACAAATTGATGAACAACAGCATCTACGGCAAGAGCATGGAAGATGCGAGGAAAAAAAGAAATATCAACTTGGTCTCCGACCCGAAGAAAATAAACAAGCGCGTCGCTCAGCCCACGTACAAAAACTTCACGATACTGAGCGACACGTTGGTATTGATCGAACGTGCTCTCCACCTCATAACATTCAACAAACCAATCGCCGCGGGAGTCGCGATCCTCGAGTTGTCGAAGCTGGCCATGTACAAGTTTCACTACGACATCATGAAACCACGCTATGGAGAGGCGATCGAGGTGGCGTACACCGACACGGACAGCTTCGTGTACAACATCCACACCGATGATCTATACGAAGATCTGAAAAACATGAGCCAGCATTTCGACTTCTCGAACTATCCAAAAGATCACGCTCTCTTCGACGACAGCCAGAAAATGACGATCGGGAAGATGAAGGATGAAGTCAACGGCCGCATCATCACAGAGTTTGCGGGTCTTCGAGCAAAAATGTATGCCATCAAAATTCAGGATGAGACCGAAATAAAAAAAGCAAAAGGGGTGGGGCGTTCGAGCACAAACAAACTAACCGTAGAAGATTACAAGTCGTGCTTGTTCGACAAAAAAATCAAACGCATGACCGAACATCGGATCACGAGCACCATCGACCAATTGCATACATCCACAATCAACAAAGTGGCGCTTGATCCCCACGACACCAAATTGAGGCTACTGGACTGCAACATCCACACCCGAGAATGGGGATGCCATGACGAGGAAGAAATCTGCTCGCACCATTAGACTTCTACATCAAAAAAGTGCGTATTATTTCTTGCACCACTTTTTTTTTTAAAAAAAACAATTATTCACACTAATTTTTGCATTCACACTTTTTTTTATATTTTTCTATTATTTTTTTAAAAAAAACAATTATTCACACTAATTTTTGCATTCACACTTTTTTTATATTTTTCTATCATATTATGTACACTATTTTGAGGATATTTTTTTATTTCTTTCAGATGCTGCACCCCCTACGGAAACTTTTTTTTAGTTCTTACACATTCCATTCTTAACCAAAAAAAATTTTCTTCTCTTCAATCATAAAACACACACATTACACACGGAGGTCCTCTGTAGAGAGTCATGGGGGGTTTAAAAAAAAAGAACCCATGAAACTCTACAAAGGCATGGCTTTGTTAGCCGTGTCCATTAGAACTGTGTTGGGCACCACGCACCCCTGGCGGGATATTTTTTTTTTTGGGGGCCAGGGATTTCCTTAACAAAAAAAAAATAAAATTTTGATTATCACACACACACATTGTAGAAAATCACACCTGAGAGTTTTAATAACAAAACATTGTGGCAGATTACGCTGAGAGTGCAAGGTCGTGGTAGATTACACTGAGGGACCTTACAGTAAGAGGAGACAGCCTTATAGGAAAATATCGTAAGTCATTTCAAATATAGGTCAAAGAACGATGTTAGCAAAATTTACAGAAGATAAAAAAAATAGCTTAAAAAGTGATACCAGAGCTTCTCTTCTGTCTAATTTTCTCTCATTGTAGGTTAGTTTAGCCCGTAAAACAGATTACGCCGAGAGCAAAAGTCTATTAGCAGGTTGTAGTAGATTACACTGAGGGGGGGGGCCTTACAGTAAAAGAGAGGCAGCCTTATAGGAAAATATCGTAAGTCATTTCAAATGTAGGTCAAAAGGCGAGGTAGCATAAGAGCAAGATTTGTAGAAGGTAAAAAAAAATAGCTTAAAAAACTGATGCCAGAGCTTTTCTTCTGCCTAATTTTCTTTTATTGTAGGTTAGTTTACCCCGTAAAACGGATTACGCCGAGAGCAAAAGCCTATTAGCAGGTCGTAGTAGATTACACTGGGGGGGGCCTTACAGTAAAAAAAAAGCAGCCTTATAGGAAAATATTGTAAGTCATTTCAAATGTAGGTCAAAAAACGAGTTTAGCATAAAAAATAGCTTAAAAAGTGATGCCAGAGCTTTTTCTATCCATTTTTCTCTCATTGTAGGTTAGGTTATACCCAAAAACAAAAACCTTGGTGATTTTTCGAGTGAGGAGTTGGCAACACTGCTCATGCCTTACGAGAGAAATCCATTAAGGTGAGAAAGTAGGTCAAAACACAGGTCTAGAATCGCCCATTCCACCTACTAATAACCGTTAACCAAAAATGCCTAACGACATTTTCGGCAACACCAAGCGTGTAGACCACGCAGAAGAGATTCTCATGTTGGACGTTCGAGTTAAGAAGTTGAGGACCGATTTGATCGCTTTGCAGGAGACCTTAAACAAAAGTTTAGAGTCGGAGATCGCTACGCTCCAAACGCAATGTCTCGACCCCATTCTGAAAATCGATTCCGAACTGAAGACGCTGATAAAAAATTATGTCGACGTACCTTCTTACGACAACGTTCAAAATATACAGTTGAGCGTGGATTCGCTTCAAAATGATTTCGCCAAGTTACAGCAATTTCAATCGAAAAATGAAGATTTGGAAAAATTGAAACTCGAAATCGAAGAACGAACTTCCGCAATAGAAAATAATTTCTCTGAACTTCAAACCGTCGTGAACGATATTGATGCGGAACGCTTGCATGTCGTCGTTTCCAAATTACAAGAAGAATTCACCGGCACGTTGGAAGAAATTAAATCCAAGTTACAGACTTTGGAAGATACCATGACGAACCTACCATCGTCAGACGAACTGCAGGTCATCGGTAAAAGCGTCGCGAACATAAAAATTCAATTGGAGGCTTATCAAGATTTCGAACACATTCAAACCACCATCGCTACGCTTCAGGCGTCTCTGGAGTTGATCAACGAAGAAATTAAAAATATTCACGCTGAAGCAAGAGCGTTGACGAGCATACAAGACACGTTAAGCACGGTTCAGCATAAAATCGAATATTTAGAAAATTTGAACGTCGAATCCAATCTTGCTCATTTTCATCATGTACTGGACAACATACAGGCTGACTTGGAAACTTTACGGACGAGCGTGCCTTCGAGCGAAGATTTGGAAAAATTGAAAACGGCGGTGACGGCATTATCCGATTCGAGCGACGTCAAAAGTTCGTTGAGCGATCTCGAGAGTAGGGTGGCCAATCTCCCCACCTCCAAAGAATTACACGCTTTGAAAAGGAACATATCTCGAATGCTGAAACGACTGGAAACTGAAACGGCGAACGTGGAACAGATTCGAGACGAAATCAGTTCGCTGGTGTCGACGCTGCCCACTTCGCAGAGCGTCGCCGACCTTCACACGCAGTTTACAGAGATGCGAAGCATCGTGAACGATCTTACCGAGAAGAGCTCGAAATTGAATCAAGTCGAGAACCTTCAGAACATTGTCGTCAACATCAGAGATCAAGTTGGAGTGCTGGAATCCACGCAGGAATCGACGCTGGCCTCTTTCGGTGCCAAGTTGCAAGAACTCAACGAAAACTACAAGCAGTTGAACGTGGAAGTGAAAATCAAACCGTCGTTTTCTACCGTAACGGATACCATAGTCGAGCATTTGCTGCCCATCGAAAATAAAATCGGACACGTTCACAGTAATCTCGTCACCTTCAACACTAAATTCGCCAAATTGTTCACCTTGCAAGCCATCGAAATCAACAGCATACCCAATCAGCAGAGAATCTCCACGTTCGTCGAAGGTAACAAACTGTACATGTTGCATCCTTATCATCCGTACTACAAGCTTCTCCTCGATGGCACGATTCAGATAAACGAATTTTCGTACTGGTCTCACGGCAGAAAAGCTAGCGTTCCCACCATGACTTTGATATCGAATCGTGGTGTCCAGAAAGCAGGAAACATTCCTCTGGCACGTTGGAATGAAACGCGCAACATATATGAAATACACGAAGACGAAGACCTTACCGTTTTCGACGTGAGTGCCGGCGATAAGCTGATCGTTCAAAACACGAGCGAGGTGCCACCCTCTTTGAATCCCATCACGCTGGTGCTTCTCTTCAAACGTAATCTCTAAAAAAAATGTCTAGGCAAGCCATCGTCCAAGAATTGCATAAACCTGCACGCCGCAACTACGAACGTTTAGCGGTGGTAACCCTGAGAAAGCGACCTCGTCGAGATGAGTAGCGGCAAGTTAAAAAACGTACATAAATTGAACAAGGGCAACAAGTACCTCCTCACAGTCATAGACACATTTTCGAAATTCGCATGGGCTCTACCTTTGAAGGCGAAAACAGGAACATGCGTCACGGAAGCATTCAAGACAATTTTTCGCGAAAGCGGCGGCAGACGACCTCGGTTTCTGCACACGGACAAGGGGAAGGAATTTTACAATGCCGTATTCCAAAAGTTTATTCGGAAACACAACGTTCAACATTACTCGACCTTCAGTGACGTCAAGGCCAGCATCGTGGAAAGATTCAATCGCACTCTGAAATCACGCTTCAGGGAAACTACAAGTGGGTCACCATTCTTCCGGAACTCGTTAACGACTATAATCACACACGGCACGGAACGATAGGCATGAAGCCAGCTGACGTTACCAAGTCCGACGAGCAACGTTTAATTTCCAGCGTTTACTGTCCAAAGTACACACCCACGACAAAAAAGCTAAATACGAAATTGGAGACCAGGTGAGGGTTAGTAAATTAAAGCGAACGTTCGACAGGGGTTTCACACGAAACTGGAGCACGGAACTTTTTACCGTGGTTCGAGTTTTACCCGGAAACCGTCACACGTATATAATAAAGGACAGTGGCGGTGAAATTTTATTGGGGCGCTTCTACGAGGAGGAACTCTCTAAAACTAAATACCCCGACACGTATCTTATCGAAAAAGTTTTGCGTAAGAGAGGCGACAAACTTTTGGTGAAATGGCTGGGACTTCCGGACACGAGTTGGATCGATTCAAACGAAGTGATTCTATGAGTGCGTGGAATGTCGTGAAGCGTTTACCTGATTCGGAAAATCAAACGAAGAAAAGGAACGGCGAATTGCTCCCCGACAGCATACGGTGTCTGATCGTAGGACCTTCGGGGTGCGGAAAAACGACACTGCTCACTGATAATTTTATCCTCGCACCCAATTGGTTAGACTGGGAAAACAGACACCTCTACGTATTCTCGAAAAGTCTGGAACAACCGAAATACCAGCAACTTATGAAACTGTACGAGGGACTGGGAGTAGTGCAGGTTGGCCGGTTCTACGCAATACTTAGTAGGTATGCCTTTTTTTTATCAATCGAATATAAGTTTTTGACATATTTTGACAATTTTTTGTCGATGTTTTAGCGTTTAGCGATGTTTTAGTACAAATTTTCACTATACTCATTTTTTTTCCACTCATACTTGGTAGGTATATTATGATCTTACGTGATACAACTTAACCTATCCTTTTTTTTACGATTATTTAATTTTTTTACGATCCTAAGTGATATAACTTAACCTATCATTTTTTTTATTTATGCACTGTTTGAACGTCATTATTTGAGGATCATACTTTGTAGGTATTTTTTTTTTATCAATCGAATATAAGTTTTTGACATATTTTGACAATTTTTTGTCGATGTTTTAGCGTTTAGCGATGTTTTAGTACAAATTTTCACTGCACTCATTTTTTCCACTCATACTTGGTAGGTATATCACGATCTTACGTGATACAACTTAACCTATCTTTTTTTTACGATTTTTTAATTTTTTTTACGATCCTAAGTGATATAACTTAACCTATCATTTTTTTATTTACGCACCGAACTAACCTACAAGGGACTCTGTTTGTTTTAATATTTCAGTATTATAAGGTTTTCACAAATTTTATATAACCTAAAATGTGTTGGATGTTGATTTTTAGTATGTGGCAATTTTTTATGAATTTTAAAACTGTTCCGTCACCCTCTCGTTCTTCACGTCGTGGACGAAGGACTTCTCTGCAATCAGGATGATGCTGCATAGAGTATCGGCAGGCAGCGCGTCGTGGAACTCGCAGACGACCTTGATGTTGGTGCGATCGTTGACCACCACCTGCCTTCTCTTAGATGTGTTGATGACGGTCATGGGTCTCCGTGCTTTGAATTCGCTGGGCGTGTAATACATGTCCACGCTTCCCTCGGTCACGCGTTTGTAAGCCGTGTAAGCTTCGTAAAGTTTGAGGTAATCGTTTTTGGTCATGTCGAGGTTGTAATTCTCGCGCGGGAACACCTCGTTCCTACCGTTCTTCAGATAAACGTTCTTGATCTTGCAGTCGTCGAACTTGCTGGAATCTTTTTCCTGATTCTTGTCCCTCCCGGTCTGAAAAAGCACTACGACGAAATCTGGCATGTCGAACTGTATGTTGTTGAACTGCGTCGTCACGTCGAATTCCATGTGACTTCCCGACGCCATTTTCTGTACGCACTGGTAACCGTGAAAGTGAATCGGCACCTGCGGACTTTTCAAGATCTCCGCTTTGTACTTGAGGGCGTAGTTTGTTTCGTATTCCACCACCGGCATTCTCAATTCCATGCTCCGGATGACGCATTTTGCTGCTTCGGGTAAAGTGTTGGCTATCGGCGTGGTGCCGTCCGGACCCAAAGTAGCGTATCGCATCAGTGCGTCGTTGTCGTTGGCCGCTCTTCGAAACGTGACCCTCAGTCCTCCCTTCCACATGATCTCCTTGTAGTCCGAGAAGAAACCAGGCAGCAGACGCATGGGAAAGAGCACCGTGTGACTTCTCGTCGATATTTTGGTCCCGGCTTCGAATCCCCCGGCCTGGTAGTACGCTGCGTTCGTTTTGGATAATTTCAACGTTCCCACCGCCGTCGACGTGATGCCTGGATAATCTATTCTGTCGATGACGGTGTTGTGTTTCCTCACCTCCACCTGCGAGAACAGGTGAGGCACGAAGTTGTCCACGAGTATCAAGTTTGCTGCTGCGGGAAACGCGTCTCCGCTTTCTTTCTTCACCACGTCGAATTGAAGGTAGAGGTCCGCTCTGTGAGGATGAACGAACCCATCGCCTACGTCCACGTCGTATTCGATCTCCCTGTTCGCTTCGTTCAGATTGGCGAACGTGCGACGGTTGGGAGGGAAAGATTGCAATTCGTAACTTTCGATTTGCTCCATTTTACATGTATGGTTATTTATTATATGTTGATCTCCACGATGGCCGTCGTAGTGGCACCTGCGAAATCCACCACGTCTCCTTTCTCGTTCGTCACCACCAACTCTATGTCGTCTATGCGGTTGCGACATACTGGAAAATAGATCGGCGAAGAGGGTGTGTAGATGATCGGTTCCATGAACTCGGAACTTGGTTTGAAAGTGGCTATGATTCCCGTCTGCTTGTGACTTCCTAACAATCCGTCCGAAGATTTCGTGATCATACCTTCGGCCACGTTACAGTGTACGTTCAGAGTCTCTATGGCCAAGAATTTAGGAATGTTGGTTGCTACGTGCTTGATGCCAGCTTCGAGTTTGGTGTCGTTCTCGAAACCTAAAAGTTCTCCCATGGTGCCCAGGTCCACGGTCTCCGTCGCGGATAGGATTTCCACTCTGTGCGTGACCGAATTTTGAGAAAGGTATGTGCCTTTGGGTAATTGAGCTTGCAAAGTGGAAAGATTGTATTGTCCTGGCGTGACGACGATGTGTTCGCTTCCGACGCTAATTTTGTTGTTGTGCTGCGTGACGTTAGGTATGAGGTACATGCTGTAGAATGCACGCAGAGCCACGGATTTAGGATAGACGATGTCGTCGTGCAGCGTGAGTTTCAAGATTGAAGATTCGCTCGTGAGATGGAACACGCCCATCCTAGTGATGCTGTTTGAGGTTCCACAATGCTTTCTGGAAATCCTCGATCGTAGGGTTATTTATTTTAGAGAAAAACGCGAGCACGGAGAGGCAGAGATGACCGCAGTTCACGTCTCCGAAATTTTGAATGCGTTCGTCGTTGTAGTATATAGAGGTTTTGTTCGTTTTCAGATAATAGACTAAATTTGTAGGTGGAACACCTCCGAAAGAATCGAAAACGAATGCTTTATCATCATTTTTGTGGTAACATATCCAATGCGTGCCTGGATTTTCTTGACCGTCCAAGTTGACTACTCCGCATTCTCTTCTTTTAACGTTTGAAGGTAACGAGTCGGACATGAAAACTCCTCTGAAGTGTTTGATTCGTAACGGTCCGATCAGAGATTCAATGTCTCGGTTGGTGAGTGCTGTTGTTTCTTTTTTTTAAACTTTCTCATTACGCCCTTCCCCCCTTTCTTCTCCATGGCCAGGTTGTGACGTTTCTGTTCTTCCAATTCCGCTTTGTTCTTCTTCGAGTCGATGAGGGTTTTCGCGATGGCGGCACTTCCGCCGGCCAAACTCCCAACGGCCCCCAATGCTGCCAGGATGGCCGGGATGCTGAATATGAGACCTCCGATCTTTTGCTGTTTCCGCGAACGCTGCAATCTTTTCAATTGAGGTGTGCTGAGCAGCAATTTCATTCCATGTCCTTTCGACAAGCAAGAACGTTTCTTCTCGCGTTGTTTCTTGGTGAGTAACCCATCGAGGGCACCTAGATTTTTAAGATTGGAGTATGGTATCTGGTACACGACACCCTTGGGCTTCATGTTGATGCTCTATGTGTTATTTTCACGGTATGTTATTTATATATATATTCTGAGATTTTTCTCGTGTAGTTTTTTTACGGTATGTTATTTATATATAAATGTTCTGAGATTTTTTTTACGGCCTCGCCGTCGTTACACAAATTCTATTACGTGCTTCGTTTTCTTGCCGAGAAGTTCCTTTGTCCCCTTGTACACGATTCGAGTTTTGTTCTCGATTAAAATAGATAGCTTCTCGTCGGATAACATGTTAGCGTATCGATCTGGTAAAAATAGACTGTATTGTGCGTTGAGCAACAGGCGTACCTTGGGACCATACTGGGTAGAAACGATTGAACCGGAAGTTATCGTGTAAGGTTTGTCGACTTCCAATTCCTGAATTTTTACATACTCGACTGATAAATTTAGCATTTGTTTTAATGCTTGGAGATCACTCATTTTTTCAGTTGTCAGAGTGTTCGAGAGAAATTTAATTGTTTTTCACGATGTGTGTTATTTATATATACCGAAGATTATTTTTTTATGATATGTGTTATTTATATATCAAGTTTTTTTTGACACGTATATATATTATTATTTTTTAACACAGGAAGAAAATCCGTGATGATGTGCGTAATGATATCCTCCGTCTCCTGTTTAGACTTGCGCCTACATCCTCACAATCGCCGTTTACTGCATGTTTAAATATTTTACATAGTAGCTCTGGCGGCAAATCAGTTATGCAAGCCATGTTGTTTTTTACTCTATGTTATTTATATACCCCACCCCAATTTTTGTTTCGTGTTCATGGCGATGGTGGTACCCAGTGCGGCGACCCGTTCACCCAACGATGCGTCTCTGCTCAAGAACCTTTCGAAAGCTGCATGTTCCAATTTTTTGTCTGCTTCGTGACGTGCGTCCAGATCCGTCTGCGTGGTGTTGTAGGCGATGTCGTGATCTTTGCATGCGGCGTCCAACGGATTCACACCCTTGTCTCCTCTCTCCAATCTTTTCTCGAGTTTGGTACCCGGTCCGCAGTACTGGTAGCCAGGTAGATGCATCTCGAAAGGTAACTTGTTGATGATGTCGTTCACGAGTCCCTTTCCTTCGGCCACGTTCCAAAATTTCGGAGGCAGCGTGTTGATGATTTTGATCAGGTAACCTATGCCCTTGTCGTCGTTCACGATGAAGTTGGAAAGTTTCGTGCTGATCATGTCCACGATGCCAACCTTCTCGTTGTAGAAATTACGGTTGCCTGCATTCTCTTCGCCGGCTATCACCAACAATCGGTCCACGAGTTTCCTAACGTCGTCCACCCAAACGAATTCTTTGGGTAACGTGTTGTAGCGTTTGACGCCGCTGCCTGTTTTGACCTGGTTCCAAATCGGTTTGATGAGATTCCTGTACTTCTCGCCGCTGCTCGATTTCACCCTATTCTGCGAGGCGTCGTTGTTCTGGTACAAGGCATCCGTCATGATCAGAATTTCCTTGTAACTTTGGTAATCTTCGTCGGTGTAATCTTTCGGCTGCTTTTTGGCAACGAGTTCCCACAGTCCCACCGTACCCGGATACCTGGTCCAACTATCCTTCTCGCCTAAATTGACTTTAATGTCATTGCCTTCGAAGGTCACCTTCGATTTCCCAATCTTCCACACCACACCGCCGCCTTCGCTGGTTTCTATGCTAGGATACAATCCGAACACTTCATCCTTGTCGAATTTCCCCGTGCTCAGGTAGTCTCGTGCCAAAGGTCCCAACTCGATTTTATCCGAAGACGTGCTGCCTATGGCTCGACGTCGTGCCGGTGCATCCTTCAGTTCGAACGGCGTCGAAGGAATGCTCGAAATGGGCGTGGGTACGGCGTAACTTTTAGCTGCGAGCGGTACGAGTTCGTTGATCAAATTTTTATATTGTTCCGTGACACTTTTAATTTCTTTACCTAGACCGCTGATGGCATCGATCACAGGTTGATCCTGACGTTTCTTCTCTTCGTAGAATCCGCGATTCTCGGATTTCCAACCTTTGAAGCGTTTCGCGAGGTAATCGCGAAGCTTGAGATTTTCGTCTTCGATTTTTCGTTTCGTCATGACGTTATTTATACACGTCGTTTCTCACAACGTTGCAACGTTTAGAAAGTCGTTGATTTTGTTTCTGTATTTTCCGTCGTTGGGTTTTCTCGTCATGTCGATCGTAGCGAATCCGAAATCGTCACTGTTCCAGCAAGAAGAGCAGCCTTCCGAAAATTGATTGTAGTTCATGTCTCCGCCTACGTAGTCATCGTACGCATGCTTGAGGTTGGTGTGATCTTGACGAAACAAACATATGAAATTAGCGTTGTCGCGTAGTAACTGTTTTGGAATTTTGGAAAACGTTTGAGCTAGGTAAAAGCAATCCATTTCTTTGTGACGACCTTGCGTGAAAAAGTTGCGAATTTCATTTTGATTTTCCAGGATGGCGTCGTCGAACACGACGACTGAATTTTCACGACAATCGTCAAGTGGTTTTATTTCCGAGGCGAACGTTGCAATGTCCAGACCATCGTACACTTTCATCAGTTGCTGGTATTTGGATTGCTCCAAACTTTTCGAGAACACGTACAGGTGCCTGTTCTTCCAATCTAACCAATTCGGTGCGAGGAGAAAATTGTCCACGAGCAGTGTCGTTTTCCCACACCCCGAAGGACCTACGATCAGACAGCGGATGCTGTCGGGAAGCAACTCGCCGTTCTTTTTTTTTCTCGTTTGACTTTCCGGATCCGGTAGACGCTTCACCACGTTCCACGTACTCACAAGATCACTTCGTCCGCGTCGATCCAACTCTTTTCCGGAAGTCCCAGCCATTTGACAAACAGTTTGTCACCTTTCCTACGCAATACTTTCTCGATGAGGTACGTGTCGGGGTGTTTCGTTTTAGAGAGTTCCTCTTCGTAAAATCTTCCTTTCAAAATCTCGCCGCTACTATCTTTTATTATATACGTGTGTCGGTTTCCAGGTAAAACTCGAACCACCGTAAAGAGTTCCGTGCTCCAATTTTTTGTGAATCCCTTCTCGAAGGTGCGTTTGAATTTGCTGATCCTCACCCGGTCTCCAATTTTGTATTTAGCTTTTTTTGTCGTGGGTGTGTACTTTGGACAATAAACGGTAGAAATTAAACGCTGCTCGTCGGACTTGGTAACGTCAACTGGCTTCATGCCTATCGTTCTGTGTACCGTTTCATTATAGGTGTCGACGAGTTCCGGCAGGATGTCGACCCATTTGTAATTTCCCCGAAGCGTGAATCGTTTCCACATGTGTGTTTTCAAGGTTCGATTGAATCTTTCCACGATGCTGGCTTTGATGTGACTGAAGGTCGAATAATGTCGAACGTCATGTTTTTGAATAAACTTTTGGAATACAGCGTTATAAAATTCCTTCCCCTTGTCTGTTTGCAGAAACCGTGGTCGTCTGCCACCGCTTTCGCGAAAAATTGTCTTGAATGCTTCCGTGACGCATATCCCCGTTTTGGCTTTCAAAGGTAGAGCCCATGCGAATTTCGAAAACGTGTCTATGACGGTGAGAAGGTACTTGTTGCCCTTGTTCAATTTATGTACGTTTTTCAAATTACCGCTACTCATCTCCACGAGGTCACTTTGCCAGAGGTCGTCGATGCCCTTGGTTACCACAGCCAAACGTTCGTAGTTACGGCGTGCAGGTTTATGCAATTCTTCGACGATGGCTTGCCTAGACATTTTTTTTAGAGATTACGTTTCAAGAGAAGCACAAGCGTGATGGGATTCAAAGAGGGTGGCACTTCGCTCGTGTTTTGAATGATCAGCTTATCGCCGGCACTCACGTCGAAAACGGTAAGATCTTCGTCTTCGTGTATTTCATATATGTTGCGCGTTTCGTTCCAACGTGCCAGAGGAATGTTTCCTGCTTTCTGGACTCCACGATTCGATATCAAAGTCATGGTAGGAACGCTAGCTTTTCTACCGTGAGACCAGTACGAAAATTCGTTTATCTGAATCGTGCCATCGAGGAGAAACTTGTAGTACGGATGATAAGGATGTAACATGTACAGTTTGTTACCTTCAACGAACGTGGAGATTCTCTGTTGATTGGGTATGCTGTTGATTTCGATGGCTTGCAGAGAATGCAGTTTAGCGAATTTAGTGTCGACGCCGAGCAGATTACTGTGAACTTGTCCGAGTTTATCTTCGATGGGCAGCAAATGCTCGATTATGGTATCCGTTACGGCAGAAAACGACGGTTTGATTTTCACTTCCACGTTCAACTGCTTGTAGTTTTCGTTGAGTTCTTGCAACTTGGCACCGAAAGAAGCCAGCGTCGATTCCTGCGTGGAATCCAGCACTCCAACTTGATCTCTGATGTTGACGACAATGTTCTGAAGGTTCTCGACTTGATTCAATTTCGAGCTCTTCTCGGTAAGATCGTTCACGATGCTTCGCATCTCTGTAAACTGCGTGTGAAGGTCGGCGACGCTCTGCGAAGTGGGCAGCGTCGACACCAACGAACTAATTTCGTCTCGAATCTGTTCCACGTTCGCCGTTTCCGTTTCCAGTCGTTTCAGCATTCGAGATATGTTCCTTTTCAAAGCGTGCACTTCTTTGGAGGTGGGGAGATTGGCCATCCTACTCTCGAGATCGCTCAAAGAACTTTTGATGTCGCTCGAATCGGATAGTGCCGTCACCGCCGTTTTCAATTTTTCAAATCTTCGCTCGAAGGCACGCTCGTCCGTAAGGATTCCAAGTCACCCTGTATGTTGTCCAGTACGTGATGAAAATGAGCAAGATTCGTTTCGACGTTCAAATTTTCTAAATATTCGATCTTCTGCTGAACCGTGCTCAACGTGTCTTGAATGCTCGTCAACGCTCTTGCTTCAGCGTGAATATTTTTAATTTCTTCGTTGATCAATTCCAAGGACGCCTGAAGCGTAGCGATGGTGGTTTGAATGTGTTCGAAATCTTGATAGGCCTCCAATTGAATTTTTATGTTCGCGACGCTTTTACCGATGACCTGCAGTTCGTCCGACGATGGCAGGTTCGTCATTGTATCTTCCAAAGTCTGCAACTTGGATTTAATTTCTTCCAACGTGCTGGTGAATTCTTCTTGTAATTTGGAAACAACGACATGCAAGCGTTCTGCGTCTATATCGTTCACGACGGTTTGAAGTTCAGAGAAATTCTTTTCTATTGCGGAAGTTCGTTCTTCGATTTCGAGTTTCAATTTTTCCAAATCTTCATTTTTCGATTGAAATTGCTGTAATTTGGCCAAATCATTTTGAAGCGAATCCACGCTCAACTGTATATTTTGAACGCTGTCGTAAGAAGGTACGTCGACATAATTTTTTATCAGCGTCTTCAGTTCGGAATCGATTTTCAGAATGGGGTCGAGACATTGCGTTTGGAGCGTAGCGATTTCCGACTCTAAACTTTTGTTTAAGGTCTCCTGCAAAGCAATCAAATCGGTCCTCAACTTCTTAACTCGAATGTCCAACATGAGAATCTCTTCTGCGTGGTCTACACGCTTGGTGTTGCCGAAAATGTCGTTAGGCATTTTTGGTTAACGGTTATTTATAATAGGATAGACGATTCGTAATTCTACGAAGAGAGGAATGAGTTTGTCGTAATCTCCGAGAAGTTCCATGTAAAGATAATCTCCTGCAGACACATCGTACGTAATGTTAGAAAGCATCTTGTCGTGCTTGATTCGAAAAATATTCTTGCCGGTAGAAATTTTGATTTCGCCTGCGTTTTCCGGATTCACGGTGATTTGAAGTTTCCCGTCGATCGGAATTTCGTAGAAATGTAAATTGTTATTAAAAACATAAAACATCTTGCCCACATCGTCATTCAGTTTCGTCCAAATGCTGTTGAGGTGAATGATCAACAGACCGTTGAGTTTAGGTAACACGGAAGGTAAGACTTCATGATCTGGTATGGTTTCCATAATGATCTGTTTTTTGAAACCGAACAAATTCATAGGCATGCTGGTTATTTATTCTCACAACGTTGCAACGTTTAGAAAGTCGTTGATTTTGTTTCTGTATTTTCCGTCGTTGGGTTTCCTCGTCATGTCGATCGTCGCGAATCCGAAATCGTCACTGTTCCAGCAAGAAGAGCAGCGTTCCGAAAATTGATTGATCAACAGACCGTTGAGTTTAGATAACATGGAAGGTAGAAATTCATGATCTGCCGTGCGGTGTACAGTCTCCATTGTTTGCTTTCGGAAACCAAAGAGATTTATTGTTCTTGCTAGTTATTTATTGTGTATGTGATAATTTGAGACAGTTAAAGTTTTTTTTTATTTTAGTTATAGTTATTTAAGTTTATTTTTTCTTTCATTTGCATTGCCTACAATTTTTACTAATTTCTAAACGATAGTGTCCCCAAGGCAACGTGTGGATTCCACAAGACAAAATACATCTTTTATCGTCATGCGGATCTAATGCTACTTTCCTAACTTTGTTTGTTGTAATCACGTGGTCTACACTTTGGATTCTTTGTTCTATACTTAGTATCGTCGATTGTGAGTAAAGGCAATCGATGTAATCGTGGAAGGTGAGTTTGTTCTCCACCGTATTCTTGCCCACACCTTTTGCTTTCTTCGTGACGCTACTCTCTGTTCTCATGGCATACATCTTCGAACGCAAACCCGCGAACTCGACAATAATATCACCGTTACATTCATCTTTCAGTTTACCTAGGACTTTTTTGTTGAGGGATGGAATTCCAAATCTGTTGGGTTGAGGATACGCAGAAGTATCGAAATACTCAAGCATGGAGGGATTTTTTATGTCTTCGTAGAGGTTAGGTGTTTGTATGCTGTAAATGAAGCTGTCTGTGTCCGTGTACAAAAGTGATATTTTATCATTGTAGAAGAGTTTCATCACGTCATAATGAAATTCGAACATGTAAAGTTTCGACAAGTCGAGAACCGTTGCGCCAACGTAAATTGGTTTTCTGAATTTCATCAATTTTATATCTAGATTGAAAAGTGCCAAATTCTCGTTGTAAATTTTTCTCGACTTGAATCTAGGATCGGCTATCCACTTCCGACATTTATTCTTATCGGAAATTAATTTCACGTCTACGTGCTTTCTAACATTCTCCATGGTCTTTCCGTACACCGCATTGTTCATTAATTTAAAGAAGTCCTTGTCTAAATCGGAAGTGGCAGCTGTTCTATGTTGTGTGTTAGTTTCTATGTAAGGTCTTAACCACGTGGAATGTTTAAACTTTAGTATTCTTCTAACATTTACTATCTGAACACCCCTCCCAATCAAAAACCGGAGATTCTTGTAGTGGACGACGTATCTCTGTTTAGGGTCCAATGTTAACAAAAGCTTGTCTTGAACCGAGTCGGGTGGACATTTGATTTCGGGAGTCGGAGGCAAATCCGAAAACGTGTCGTGCAGGTGGTCGGAGAATTGGAGATCTACCTCTGCGAGGAAACCACACTCGCTATCGTCGAAATGAATAATATCTATCGAAGTGGGATCTAACCATTCGAATCCCCCGTAAGGAAGTTTTTGAACCATGGCATGTCCGTAGAGATTATTAACGTCGGCGTAGAAGATGTAATTCGATGCTCGATTTGAATCGTAATCTTCTTTCATGTGTACGTTATTAGCTTTTGCATGTCTCTGTACGCATTGCACCATTCCACCTCGTATCCCTCTTTCGATAAATAGCAACATGTCAACGTCCGATATCAGTTCCAGCTTGACCTTTGTCTGGAATAACATTGCCGACCACGCTAATCCCGGTAGACTGTAGAAATACGCTGGATCTAATTTGTAAATATTCGTTGCCGTTTTCCTGAACGCTTGAAAAACATCGGCGAGTATCGTCACGTCTAATTTTAAGTATGCGTCGTGGTAGTCTCCGAGTGTTCTACATTCTAATTTCTCCCACATGAGTTGCGCGTGTTGGTATTCTTCGTCCGTGATTCTTTTCTCTCTGAGTCTGCTGTAAAATTCTCTTGGAAGTGGAAGAGCGTCGTCGTTAAATTTAGAACCATCACTAACATATTCGTAAGGATAAACCCCTTTACGTCTAACGAGTTCTATGTCTACGTTGGGAAAACTAGCTCTAGTTATTTTAAATTGATCGTCGGTGAGTTTGTTCGCTAAAGCATCCAGACTTGCAGAGAGAAATCTATACGAATCCAGGAAGCGCATCTCGATTGTATTTTTCGTTCCCGGAATCGACACTTGCTTGCTGAGACTAATGTAGCGTTCTTCATTCTCGGCCAAGACACCTATACGTTTCGGATCGTAGCCAAGATGTCTCACCAGGTGGTGAAAATCATATCCGCTTCCGTTGTGAAAGAATATGGGGATGAATTTAGGTTTCTGGATTTTAAGATTGCACGTGTTGCAAATTCCACCTATGTAGTTTCCGCTGAAATGATCGTGGTGGAATATTTTTTTGTTCTCATCAGTGAAACTTTGATCACATACCGGACACACCTCAGTGGAATTGTAATTTTGAAGTTCATTTTCAGTTAAAGGTGCCATCGGTTTTGATGTAAGCAGTGTGAATAGAACCTATGCTCGGAAATCCAAAATGGCGACCGGAAGTGGGGTTATCTTGGAAACGGTAAGACTTAGGAAAAATCTGTTTGCGGATTTATTATGTACGCCTATACGTGAGAAAAAGTGTGAATAGAACCTATGCTCGGAAATCCAAAATGGCGACCGGAAGTGGGGTTATCTTGGAAACGGTAAGACTTAGGAAAAATCTGTTTGCGGATTCATTACGTACGCCTATATATAAGTAAAATATGAATAGAACCTATGCTCGGAAATCCAAAATGGCGACCGGAAGTGGGGTTATCTTGGAAACGGTAAGACTTAGGAAAAATCTGTTTGCGGATTCGACGACTGCAAGATCAAGAACGTTTATCTGAAGAACGGTAGGAACGAGGTGTTCCCGCGCGAGAATTACAACCTCGACATGACCAAAAACGATTACCTCAAACTTTACGAAGCTTACACGGCTTACAAACGCGTGACCCAGGGAAGCGTGGACATGTATTACACGCCCCGCGAATTCAAAGCACGGAGACCCATGACCGTCATCAACACATCTAAGAGAAGGCAGGTGGTGGTCAACGATCGCACCAACATCAAGGTCGTCTGCGAGTTCCACGACGCGCTGCCTGCCGATACTCTATGCAGCGTCATCCTGATTGCAGAGAAGTCCTTCGTCCACGACGTGAAGAACGAGAGGGTGACGGAACAGTTTTAAAATTCATAAAAAATTGCCACATACTAAAAATCAACATCCAACACATTTTAGGTTATATAAAATTTGTGAAAACCTTATAATACTGAAATATTAAAACAAACAGAGTCCCTTGTAGGTTAGTTCGGTGCGTAAATAAAAAAATGATAGGTTAAGTTATATCACTTAGGATCGTAAAAAAAATTAAAAAATCGTAAAAAAAAAGATAGGTTAAGTTGTATCACGTAAGATCGTGATATACCTACCAAGTATGAGTGGAAAAAATGAGTGCAGTGAAAATTTGTACTAAAACATCGCTAAACGCAAAAACATCGACAAAAAATTGTCAAAATATGTCAAAAACTTATATTCGATTGATAAAAAAAAAATACCTACAAAGTATGATCCTCAAATAATGACGTTCAAACAGTGCATAAATAAAAAAAAAATAATAGGTTAAGTTATATCACTTAGGATCGTAAAAAAATTAAATAATCGTAAAAAAAAAGGATAGGTTAAGTTGTATCACGTAAGATCATAATATACCTACCAAGTATGAGTGGAAAAAAAATGAGTATAGTGAAAATTTGTACTAAAACATCGCTAAACGCTAAAACATCGACAAAAAATTGTCAAAATATGTCAAAAACTTATATTCGATTGATAAAAAAAAGGCATACCTACTAAGTATTGCGTAGAACCGGCCAACCTGCACTACTACTGGGCATTGCAACTTTCGCAACTGAAATCGTTCCACTGGACGATTGTCTCGAGAATTCCGTTGTGGTGTTTGACGACATGATCTTGGAAAATCAAAACAAGATTCGTAATTTTTTCACTCGAGGTCGTCACAAAGGATTGGATTGTTTCTACCTGGCACAAACTTTTTCCAAGGTTCCGAAACAACTGCTACGCGACAACGCTAATTTCATATGTTTGTTTCGACAAGACCACACTAATTTAAAACATGCATACGATGATTACGTAGGGGCTGACATAAATTACGATCTATTTTCTCAATTCTGCTCCTACTGTTGGAACAGTGACGATTTCGGATTCGTGACCATCGACATGACTCGAAAAGCAAACTATGGAAAATATAGGAATAAAATAAACGTTTATCTAGACGTCTCAAAGGCTAACAAGAGGACAATTTCAGATTTGCAACAAGTAGAAAATCCAAAAAAAAAATCAAAAGGTCGTGAGAATCTAAAAAAATAAAATTTGAAAAAACGTTCTTTTTTTTCAAACGTCTGACAAGCATATATAAAATAACCATTACAACAAAAAGTGAGTGTTAGAAAAGTGGATAGTCTCAAGCGGTGACGGCAAGAAAACTACGAGAACCGAACGTATAGGCTGAGAATTCAACGTTTCAGAAACGTTTCAACGTATATAGAAAAATGTCAAAACGTCAATTTCAAGAAGACGAAAGGAAAAATATATAGGAATAAAATAAACGTTTATCTAGACGTCTCAAAGGCTAACAAGAGGACAATTTCAGATTTGCAACAAGACGAAAAAAATCAAAAAGGTCATGAGAATCTAAAAAAAAATAAAACGTTCTTTTTTTTCAAACGTCTGACAAGCATATATAAAATAACCATTACAACAAAAAGTGAGTGTTAGAAAAAAAAATGGATAGTCTCAAGCGGGTGACAGCAGAAAACTAGGAGAACAGAACGTATAGGCTGAGAATTCGACGTTTCAAAAAAAACGTTTCAACGTATATAGCAAAATGTCAAAACGTCAATTTCAGAAAAGACGAAAATCTCAACTTGCGAAAATACCTCGTGAAGCGATTCAAAGGTTGGAAATCCGAGAATCGCGGATCCTACGAAGAGAAGAAACGTCAAGATCAACCTGTGATCGATGCCATCAGCGGTCTAGGTAAAGAAATTAAAAGCGTCACGGAACAAAATAAAAATTTGATCAACGAACTCGTACCACTCGCAGCTAAAAGTTACACCGTACCCACCCCCATTTCGAGCATTCCTTCGACGCCGTTCGAACTGAAGGATGCACCGGCACGACGTCGAGCTATTGGTAGCACGTCGTCGTCTTCGGATAAAATCGAGTTGGGACCTTTGGCACGAGACTACCTGAGCACGGGGAAGTTCGACAAGGATGAAGTGTTCGGATTGTATCCCAGCATGGAGAGCAACGAGAATGGTGTCGTGTGGAAGATTGGAAAATCGAAGGTGACCTTCGAAGGCAACGACATTAAAGTCAATTTAGGCGAGAAGGATAGTTGGACCAGGTATCCGGGTACGGTGGGACTGTGGGAACTCGTCGCCAAAAAGCAGCCGAAAGATTACACCGACGAAGATTACCAAAGTTACAAGGAAATTCTGATCATGACGGATGCCTTGTACCAAAACAACGATGCCTCGCAGAAAAGGGTGAAATCGAGCAGCGGTGAGAAGTACAGGAATCTCATCAAACCGATTTGGAACCAGGTCAAAACAGGCAGCGGCGTCAAACGCTACAACACGATACCCAAAGAATTCGTTTGGGTGGACGACGTTAGGAAGCTCGTAGACCGATTGTTGGTGATAGCCGGCGAAGAGAATGCAGGCAATCGTAATTTCTACAACGAGAAGGTTGGCATCGTGGACATGATCAGCACGAAACTTTCCAACTTCATCGTGAACGACGACAAGGGCATAGGTTACCTCATCAAAATCATCAACACGCTGCCTCCGAGATTCTGGAACGTGGCCGAAGGAAAGGGACTCGTAAACGACATCATCAACAAGTTACCTTTCGAGATGCATTTACCTGGCTACCAGTACTGCGGACCGGGTACCAAACTCGAGAAAAGATTAGAGAGAGGAGACAAGGGTGTGAATCCGTTGGACGCTGCATGCAAAGATCACGACATCGCCTACAACACCACGCTGACGGATCTGGATGCACGTCACGAAGCAGACAGAAAGTTAGAGCACGCAGCTTTCGAAAGATTCGTCAGCAGAGACGCTTCGTTGGGTGAAAGAGTTGCAGCACTGGGCACCACCATCGCCATGAACACGAAACAAAAATTTGGGTGGGGTGTATAAATAAATAACATACAGTAAAAAAAAAACAATATGTCTCACATAACCGATTTGCCACCTGAGCTACTATCTAAAATATTCAAAAAGGTAGTAA
Source organism: Lepisma saccharinum (assembly GCF_977018435.1). Lineage (NCBI taxonomy): Eukaryota > Metazoa > Arthropoda > Insecta > Zygentoma > Lepismatidae > Lepisma > Lepisma saccharinum. The sequence continues at coordinate 32,788 of NW_028143289.1, read as the reverse complement.
ACGGAGATATAGGAAAACTTTTGATAATAGCAAGAACGACGCCAGCATTTCGAATTCCGTGTGAAATGGCCGTCAAGGACCGTCTTCGGGAGATCAGCGGCCTGAGGTGCGGTGATCTCGACACACTTCTTTCGACTGCAGGGGAAAAATTAAACGATAGGTTAGATGAATTGCACGAGGCGAGGCAGGGAAGAAGACGGTACACTGATGATTGGTGCAAGTCTAAACAGGAAACTGAAGATATCATTACGCACATCATCGCGTTTTCCGAAGCACGGACTTTCTTCCTCCGTTAAAAAAATAATAATAATATATACGTGTCAAAAAAAACTTGATATATAAATAACACACATCGTGAAAAAAAAGTATATATAAATAACACACATCGTGAAAAAACAATTAAATTTCTCTCTATAACACTCTGAAAATTTTTCTCTTCGATATGACGACTGAAAAAAAAATGACTGATCTCCAAGCATTGAAACAAATGCTAAATTTGTCAGTCGAGTATGTAAAAATTCAGGAATTGGAAGTCGGCAAACCTTACACGATACCTTTCGGTTCAATTGTTTCTACGCAGTATGGTCCCAAGGTGCGTCTGTTGCTCGACGGACAATACAGTCTATTTTTACCAGATCGATACGCTAACATGTTATCCGACGAGAAGCTAGCTATTTTAATCGAGAACAAAACTCGAATCGTGTACAAGGGAACAAAGGAACTTCTTGGTAAGAAAACGAAGCACGTAATAGAATTTGTGTAACGACTGCGAGGCCTTGAAAAAAAAATTACACGAAACAAAAAAAAATCTCAGAACATTTATATATAAATAACATACCGTGAAACAAAAAAAATCTCAGAACATTTTTTATATATAAATAACATACCGCGAAACAAAAAAAAATCTCAGAACATTTATATATATAAATAACATACCGTGAAAAAAATATATATATATAAAACATCAACATGAAGCCCAAAGGGTGTCGTGTACCAGATACCATACTCCAATCTGAAAAATCTAGGTGCCCTCGATGGGTTACTCACCAAGAAACAACGCGAGAAGAAACGTTCTTGCTTGAGCAAAGGACACGGAATGAAATTACTTCTCAGCACACCTCAATTGAGACGCTTGCAGCGTTCGCGGAAACAGCAAAAGATCGGAGGTTTCATATTCAGCATCCCGGCCATCCTGGCAGCATTGGGGGCCGTTGGAAGTTTGGCCGGGGGTAGCGCCGCCATCGCGAAAACCGTCATCGACTCGAAGAAGAACAAGGCGGAATTGGAAGAACAGAAACGTCACAACCTGGCCATGGAGAAGAAAGGGGGCAAGGGCGTGATGAAAAAGTTTTAAAAAAAGAAACAGCAGCACTCACCAACCGAGACATTGAATCTCTGATCCAACCATTACGAATCAAACACTTCAGAGGAGTTTTCATGTCCGACTCGTTACCTTCAAGCGTTAAAAGAAGAGAATGCGGAGTAGTCAACTTGGACGGTCAAGAAAATCCAGGCACGCATTGGATATGTTACCACAAAAATGATAATGCATTCGTTTTCGATTCTTTCGGAGGCGTTCCACCTACAAATTTAGTCCATTATCTGAAAACGAACAAAACCTCTATATAGTACAACGACGAACGAATTCAAAATTTCGGAGACGTGAACTGCGGTCATCTCTGCCTCTCCGTGCTCGCGTTTCTCTCTAAAATAAATAAGCCATCGGTGGAAGATTTCCAGAAAGCATTGTGGAACCTTAAACACGATGGGCGTGTTCCATCTCACGAGCGAATCTTCGATCTTGAAACTCACGCTGCACGACGACATCGTCTATCCTAAATCCGTGGCTCTGCGTGCATTCTACAGCATGTACCTCATACCGAACGTCACGCAGCACAACAACAAAATTAGCGTCGGAAGCGAACACATCGTCGTCACGCCAGGTCAATACAATCTTTCCACTTTGCAAGCTCAGTTACCCAATGGGCACGTACCATGGGAGAACTTTTAGGTTTCGAGAACAACCACCCAAAACTCGAAGCCGGCATCAAGCACGTAGCAACCAACATTCCTAAATTCTTGGCCATAGAGACTCTGAACGTACACTGCAACGTAGCGGAAGGCATGATCACGAAATCCTCGGACGGATTAGGAAGTCACAAGCAGACGGGAATCATCGCCACTTTCAAACCAAGTTCCGAGTTCATGGAACCGATCATCTACACGCCCTCTTCGCCGATCTATTTTCCAGTATGTCGCAACCGCATAGACGACATAGAGTTGGTGGTGACGAACGAGAAAGGAGACGTGGTGGATTTTGCAGGTGCCACTACGACGGCCATCGTGGAGATCAACGTATAATAAATAACCATACACACATAGTGAAAATGGAGCAAATCGAAAGTTACGAATTGCAATCTTTTCCTCCCAACCGTCGCACGTTCGCTAATCTCAACGAAGCGAACAGGGAGATCGAATACGATGTGGACGTAGGCGACGGGTTCATTCATCCTCACAGAGCGGACCTCTACCTTCAATTCGACGTGGTTAAGAATGAAAGCGGAGAAGCCTTCCGCCCAATGCAAATTTGATACTCGTGGACAACTTCGTACCTCACCTGTTCTCGCAGGTGGAGGTGAGGAAACACAACACCGTCATCGACAGAATAGATTATCCAGGCATCACGTCGACTGCAGTGGTAACATTGAAATTATCCAAAACGGACGCGGCATACTACCAGGCGGGAGGATTCGAAGCCGGGACCAAAATATCGACGAGAAGTCACACGGTGCTCTTTCCCATGCGTCTGCTGCCTGGTTTCTTCTCCGACTACAAAGAGATCATGTGGAAGGGAGGACTGAGGATCACGTTTCGAAGAGCGGCCAACGACAACGACGCACTGATGCGATACGCTACTTTGGGTCCGGACGGCACCACGCCGATAGCCAACACTTTACCCGAAGCGGCCAAGTGCGTCATCCGGAGCATGGAATTGAGAATGCCGGTGGTGGAATACGAAACGAACTACGCCCTCAAGTACAAAGCGGAGATCTTGAAGAGTCCGCAGGTGCCGATTCACTTTCACGGTTACCAGTGCGTGCAGAAGTTGGCGTCGGGAAGTCACATGGAATTCGACGTGACGACGCAGTTCAACAACATACAGTTCGACATGCCAGATTTCGTCGTAGTGCTTTTTCAGACCGGGAGGGACAAGAATGAGGAAAAAGATTCCAGCAAGTTCGACGACTGCAAGATCAAGAACGTTTATCTGAAGAACGGTAGGAACGAAGTGTTCCCGCGCGAGAATTACAACCTCGACATGACCAAAAACGATTACCTCAAACTTTACGAAGCGTTCTCGGCTTACAAACGCGTGACCGAGGGAAGCGTGGACATGTACTACACGCCCAGCGAATTCAAAGCACGCAGACCCATGACCGTCATCAACACGACGAAGAGAAAGCAGGTGGTGGTCAACGATCGAACCAACATCAAGATCGTCTGCGAGTTCCACGATGCCTTGCCCGAGGATACTATATGCAGTGTCATCCTGATTGCAGACAAGTCCTTCGCCTACGACGTGAAGAACGAGAGTGTTACAGAGCAGTTTTAACAGGTTTTTAACATCTTTTCTTGCACAATAAGGAATTTTTTAGTACTAGCACAATCAGTTACAATGGCACAATACGAATTTCACTAGTTTCGGGATCAGTTACAATGTCAATTTCATCAGTTATCAGTTACAATATCTTTTTTTTTTTCATCACTATAGCACGAGACAATCAGAAATTTGCACAAAAAAAATTTGTTATTTTTTTTTACACGAGAAAATTAACAATAAAATTCTTTTTTTTATCGTTTCAGATGCTGTCGAACATCAAAAAAACATATACACATACACACACACTAGAAAAAAAGCATGCAACTTTATTTTGTAACACACACACACACATATTCTCCATCTTCATCAAGAAAATATTATAATAAACATAATTTTTTTTATCTATCTCACAATAAAACTCTATATATCCAAAAAAAATTACAACATCAAAATAACACTAGAGTCGTTAGTACACGTTGCATGCAATTACGGAGGTCCTCTGTAGAGTTTCATGGAAGTTTGAGAGAGAAAAAAAAAACACGTGAAACTCTATAGAGGTGTGGTAATCTATAACCGCAGCCGTTAGAGAACCTTTTACTTTTTTTTGGTTGGGCACCACGCACCCCTGGCGAGGTTATATAGGGGCCAGGGGATCCTTAAAAAAAAACAATTATTATTATTATTTGTTTGTTTTGCGTCACACAATACGGAAAAAATAATGAGAGGCATACACGCGCGCGTGTGCGTGTGTGGCACATCGTTGTTCCCCAAGAGAGATAGGTAGGTTTACAAAGGTCACGATATATAAACATTTTTTGGTCCCGGACTTGGAAAATTACGATAAGGTGCATTCGTACTTCAAGGATGAGAAAGTGAATTTACTCGTACCGGCTTTTCTGCGCCGTGAAACATCGTCAGCGCAATAAATGAGGCGCGGAACGTGGAGAAAAAGTGAGATTTTGAGGTTTCCATGCGATTTTCTGAGGGGTCGAAAAATCAGGGTTGCGGTGGGAGTCACATTTTGACTACTACTTGCGTTGATTGTAAGTAGTGTATTTTGGCCGGTTCAACGCAATACTTTGTAGGTTTCCCTTTTTTTATCAATTGAATATCAGTTTTTGACATATTTTGACAATTTTTTGTCGATGTTTTAGCGTTCAGCGATGTTTTAGTACAAATTTTCACTGCACCACTTTTTTCCCCACTCATACTTGGTAGGTATATCACGATCTTACGTGATATAACTTAACCTATCTTTTTTTCTTACGATTTTTTAATTTTTTTATGATCCTAAGTGATATAACTTAACCTATCATTTCTTTTTATTTACGCACCGAACTAACTTTCATTGGACTCCGTTTGTTTTATTTATTTCAGTATTTTAAAGTTTTTTCACATATTTTTTATATACCCTAAAAATGTGTAGATTTTTTTTAGTATGTGGCAATTTTTTTTTTTACGAATTTTAAAACTGTTCCGTCACCCTCTTGTTCTTCACGTCGTACGCGAAGGACTTCTCTGCAATCAGGATGACGCTGCACACGGTATCATCGGGCAGCGCGTCGTGGAACTCGCACACGACCTTGATGTTGGTGCGATCGTTGACCACCACCTGCTTCCTCTTCGTCGTGTTGATGACGAACATGGGTCTGTGGTTTTGAATTCGCTGGGCGTGTAGTACATGTCCACGCTTCCCTCGGTCACGCGCTTGTAAGAGGTATAAGCTTCGTAAAGTTTGAGGTAATCGTCTTTGATCATGTCGAGGTTGTAATTTTCGCGCGGGAACACTTCGTTCCTGCCATTCTTGAGATAAACGTTCTTGATCTTGCAGTCGTCGAATTCGGAAACAGATTTTTCCTAAGTCTTACCGTTTCCAAGATAACCCCACTTCCGGTCGCCATTTTGGATTTCCGAACATAGGTTCTATTCATATTTTACTCACATATAGGCGTACGTGATGAATCCGCAAACAGATTCTTGCTAAGTCTTACCGTTTCCAAGATAACCCCACTTCCGGTCGCCATTTTGGATTTCCGATCATAGGTTCTATTCATACTTTTTCTCACATATAGGCGTACGTGATGAATCACCAAACAGATTTTTCCTAAGTCTTACCGTTTCCAAGATAACCCCACTTCCGGTCGCCATTTTGGATTTCCGATCATAGGTTCTATTCATACTTTTTCTCACATATAGGTGTACCTGATCAATCACCAAACAGATTTTTCCTAAGTCTTACCGTTTCCAAGATAACCCCACTTCCGGTCGCCATTTTGGATTTCCGATCATAGGTTCTATTCATACTTTTTCTCACATATAGGTAGATGTACATGATGAATCACCAAACAGATTTTTCCTAAGTCATGAATTGGAGGGTTCTATGACAACCTATATTAATTCTCGTAAGAGAACAGAAAACACACACAAAAAAAGACAACAATACTGTGGTCACAACAACAAATAGTCTTCTTCAACCCCAATCCAACAACCCAAAAATCATCATCCTAACTAGAACCATGTAACTATCTGCCATCTGTTAGAGGTTTTGTGAACTAAGTGGTGTTTTGTTTGTGTGTAAAAAAAAGAAGAAATGCAATGCTTTTTGCACTTGGTTATCATCACCTAACATGTTATTAATTGTTTTTTTAAAATTAATTACAACTGAAAACTAATAATTAATATTATCTAAAGTTACTAATTAATATTATACAAGTAATTGATATATTTTTTTTGTTCTTGTTGCTAGTGTTGGGTAATTATAGTTGTTGCAAAATATAGCTCTCGCGTATGACAGTTTCTGAGTTTTGTTGGGTATATAAGAACAATTTTACACGACCTCTCTCGGTTCTCCTCCGTAGCCGTGCGTGTTAAGGCGTTCACTCGTTCTTGTCATTGTTCGTTCTACGTGTGGCCTATAGGTTCGAACCCGGTCGTGGTTGAAAGTTTTTCAGCGTGTCTAGGAGTCTTGATCAGCGTGTATATTTACTTCTCAAGTGTTGAATCTACGGATTCTGATCGGGGTTGTTTAATGTATATGTTGTTCTTGATATATATATATATATGGTGAGTAGTTGTATTTGTGATATAACCAGTGCCGGAAAGTATGAACCCCCCTCTGGAAGATTTGTCTACACTTAAAACTTGCTCAACATGCCCATATGAGCTTTTTGCTCAAGTGTGGAACCCCGTCTAATCCAAGATTTTTGTAAAAATGCCCTCGGGAATTTCTCGGAAAGTATGAACCCCCTCAGATTGATTTGTTTACACTTACAAAAGGCACTTCTGTGAGATTGTTGTCCATAAACCTGTCAAAAATATGCCCCTCTTGATATTTTTTTTGGCCACACTTAAAATTAAGCCAAGATGCTTATAAAACCCACACCCACACACACCTACACACACCCACACCCACCCACACCTACACACACCCACACCCACCCACACCCACCCACATACACCCCCACCCACCCACACATATTTACTTCCAGTCTACTTCCGGTCTACTTCCGGTCCACTTCCGGTCTACTTCCGGTCCACTTCCGGTCCACTTCCGGTCTACTTCCGGTCCACTTCCGGTTTGCCTACTTCCGGTCCACTTGTGGCTAAGTTGTGGCCTATTTCTGCTTTTTTATCCAGCATAGAGTTTTGATTTGAACCCCAAGAAATTGTATATAAATACCAATACCAAAAATATCAACACACACACACACACACACACACACACACATACACACACACACACACACACACACATACACATACACATATACACACACACACAAAGCACAGTGCTGAACCCAGCTGATATTTTTTATCCAGCATAGAGTTTTGATTTGAACCCCAAGAAATTGTATATAAATACCAAAGCCAAAAATATTAAGTGTATACACACATACACACATACACACACACACAAAGTACAGTGCTGAACCCAGCTGATATTTTTATCCAGCATAGAGTTTTGATTTGAACCCCAAGAAATTGTATATAAATACCAAAGCCAAAAATATTAAGTGTATACACACATACACACATACACACACACACAAAGCACAGTGCTGAACCCAGCTGATATTTTTTATCCAGCATAGAGTTTTGATTTGAACCCCAAGAAATTGTATATAAATACCAAAGCCAAAAATATTAAGTGTATACACACATACACACATACACACACACACAAAGCACAGTGCTGAACCCAGCTGATATTTTTTATCCAGCATAGAGTTTTGATTTGAACCCCAAGAAATTGTATATAAATACCAAAGCCAAAAATATTAAGTGTATACACACATACACACATACACACACACACAAAGCACAGTGCTGAACCCAGCTGATATTTTTTATCCAGCATAGAGTTTTGATTTGAACCCCAAGAAATTGTATATAATAAACAACAACAAAAATGCCGAATCAAAAATATTGTAATCAATGCAATAAGAATATATCCAGCCCCAATTGAGCTAAGCACCAAAAGATTTGTAACCCAGACAAATACAGAACTCCCACAAAAATATGCCCCAAATGCCATAAAAAATATAGCATGCAATACTTCACATATACACATAAAGATACTTGCTCTGCACAGTCATCAATATTGCCCTCACAACCATCTACATCTGGTCTGAAAAGAAAGCATGAAGCACCTGTTAATGCTGGACCTGCAAAGCAGCCACGCCATGCACCCATCCATAGCAGTTTTAATGCCCAACTTAGGGATTACCGGTTTGTATCAGAGCCAAGATGTGACATTAAGAATTTTTTGAACAGTATAAATTCTGATCTGCAGGCAATTCTAAATGCACAAAATGGCTCTTATAAACTGTCCCTTAAATTGTTTGCACAATATAAGAAACCAAATGGCACAAAATTTACACAGCCCCACATAACAGAAACTGTACCGGTATATTCAAACGCAAATTCAGACACAATAATAAGCAGCTTGATAAATCAATTGAATATTAAACACTCTGAATTTGCAGCAAAAGAGTCTGGATGGAGCCTATGCGGCTCTCCACACAAGTTATATGTTAATATTTCTGAATTCAGCCCATTACAAGGTTCTACATATCTGCCATTACCTGCCAATATTAAAAACAAACAAGCCGTGGTTAATATAAAAAATAATGATGAGAAATGCTTTTTGTGGTGTATATTAGCTGCTTTGTTTCCAGTTTCAAGGAATCCTGAGAGAATAACTTATTATAAACAATATGAACACAATTTTGATGAGGCAATGGAGGGTTTAGAATATCCAATGTCTGTTCAGAATATTGATAAATTTGAAAAAAAGACCAGGCATATCAATGGCAAACAATTATCTATTAATATATTTATTTGTTCCACTGGCAATTGCTTGATAGAACCTCTCAGAATCAGTATATTTGATGATGATTCTGCTGTTCCGATTGATCTGCTCTTAATTGAAAAGGATGGCACATATCATTACACTCTGATACACAGTCTTGAAGCTTTAGTGAGAACACAACTAGACAAATTTAATAGAATATTTAAGTTGTGCAGAAGATGTTTAACTGTATTTGATGGCAGGAAAATGGTAAATAGGGTTCCTGAATGTAACACAGAAATTGCTAAAAACAAGTTAATTGAGCATCTGAAATACTGTGGCAACCATAAACCTGTTCATATGGTGATGCCCAATCCAAGTGAAAATTGCAAATTCAAAAAGTTTGAAGCCTTGTCGGAACACCCAGCATATATTGTCTGTGATTTTGAATCAAACCTCAAACCTCTTGCATTCTGCAATCCAGATCCTGAAGAATCTTCAATTACACCATACCAGCTACATGAGCCTTCCAGTTTTTGTTATATAGTTATACGGGATGGTGTAGCTAGTGAGCCACACTTATACATGGGACCAGATGCCATCAAAATATTTGCACATAGAATAGAAAATGAGTGCCGTGACATAGCATCTAACATCTTATTAAAATCAAAGCCTATGTTGCCTTTAACAGAGAAACAGATTGAAGATTTCAACAATGCAGAAAAATGCCCGGTATGTGATTCTGAATTTTCAGATACAAATATCAAGGTGAAACACCATTCTCATACAGATGGTAAATTCTTAATGGCCCTGTGTAATAGCTGCAATATTCAGATCAAGAGACCAAAATTTGTCCCCATATTTTGCCATGGAGCATCCAATTATGATTTCCATCATCTGATCAGATACGAGGGGTTTGACAAGCAGAATTTAAATATTTTAGCTGAAAATGATGAAAAATATATATCTATTAGCAAGATAATTAAAGTTAATGGTGTTCCTATTCACATAAGATTTCTTGATTCTTACAGAATTTTATCTGCTAGCCTGGCTACACTGGCAAATCAATTATCTGATGATCAATTCAAAATCACACGTGCATTGTTTCCAAATCAGGACCTGAAATTAATTAGGCGGAAGGGTGTATATCCATATGACTATGTTACAGATTTTTCTAAATTTGATGAGTGTTCTCTGCCACCACAAGAAGAGTTTTACAGCAAAATCAGAGGATCTGGAATCACTGATGAAGATTATCACCATGCCCAATTGATGTGGAACAATTTAAAATGCCAGACATTTGGTGATTATCACAATGCATATTTAAAACTTGATGTCGCCCTCTTAGCTGATATATTGCAGGCATTCAGAAAATCTTCTATGCAAAATTATAGACTGGATCCAATATATTTTTTCAGTGCCCCGAGCCTAGCATGGTCTGCAACGTTTTTGAACACTAACATGCATTTGGATCTGATCCACGATCAAGATAAGTATCTGTTTATGGAGAAATGTATAAGAGGAGGCATGGTGCAATGTTCCCAGAGATATGCCAGAGCAAATAACAAGCATATTCCCAATTATGATCCAGCACGGCCATCAAATTATATAGTGTATGTAGATGCCAACAGCCTCTATGGTTATGCTATGATGGATAAACTGCCATATGCAGGGCTTGAGTGGGTTGAAGATTTCAATATTGAAGATCTTCAGGACTTTGATGACAGTGACTATGGCCTCTTCTTAGAGGCTGATCTGACAATTCCTGATGATTTGCACAATAAATTTTCTGATCTGCCCCCAATTCCCGAGGTTCAGTGCTCACCTGGCTCTAAACAGAAGAAGCTCATGATGACTCTGGAGCCGAAACAAGGCTATGTCATATATTACAAAAACCTCCAGTTCCTGATGAAACATGGTGTTCAAGTGACCAAAGTTGGCAAAGTTTTGAGGTTCAGGCACTCAGAATGGTTGAAACGATACATTGATACAAACACAGAGCTTCGAACATCTGCAAAGAGCCAATTTGATAAGGGCTTGTTTAAATTGATGGTGAATTCTGTGTATGGCAAAACAATTGAAAATGTCAGAAAACATACCGATGTTAAAATAATTACTGACCCCAGCCTGAGCAAAAAATTGGTTGCAAAGCCTAATTTCAATTATAGAAGAATTTATGATGAGCACATGGCACTTTTCAACATGAAGAAAACAAAGATCAAATTTGATAAACCTATTTATGTAGGGGCTGCGATATTGGAATTGGCCAAATTACATATGTTAACATTGTATTATGATGTGTTGAAACCTTTTTATGGTGATAATATAAAATTGATGTACATGGACACGGATAGTTTTATTCTTGATATTAAAACAGAAGATGTTTATCAAGATATGTCACAGCCTGAATTGTTTCAATACTTTGATACCAGTGAACATACAATAATTAAACACCACAACAAAAAGGTGCCTGGCAAGTTAAAAGATGAGACACTTGGTGATGTTATTGTGAAATTTGCTGGGTTAAGTGCCAAGATGTATACTTTTAAAACATGTAGTGGCGCTGTTGCCAAAAAGGCCAAGGGTATTGGCAAAGTAACTGTTGAAAAAGAGCTTGTATTTGAAGATTATGAAAATTGCCTCAAATCCCAGAATTTAATCAAAACATCAGAATCCAGAATTCAGAGTGTGGATCACTTATTGACTAGCAATATTGTAAGAAAAGTGGCCCTGGACCCACATGATGATAAGAGATGCATTTTATCATGTGGCATACATACTCTACCATGGGGGCATTGTGATTTGAAAAATGGAAATCAATGCCCAATTACAGAGCATGATTTGAAATAAATAAACATGCCTATGAACTTATTTGGGTTCAAAAAACAGGCTATTATGGAGCTGCCAACACCACAACCCTCTTCTGATATGCTGTCTAAACTGAGTGGCTTGTTAATTATTCATCTGAACAGCATATTTACAGATAATGATGATAAAACAGGCAAAACATTATACATATTTAACAATAATTTAAATCATTACCAATTACCTGTAGGTGGGCAATTGCAATTTATTACAACCCCTGAGGGTGATGTTAAAATTTCAGTAGGGAGAAATATTTATAGAATTAAGCTCTCAAACATGGTTTCTGGCACTGTTTATACTGTTTCTGCTGGTGACTGCTTATATATTGAGGTCCCTGGGTCATATGACAAGCTTATACCCTTTTTTATAGAATTAAGAATCAGATATTCAATAATAAATAACCACTAAAACAAAAATGCCTAATGATATATTTGGCCATACAAGACATGAAGATCACAGTGATGAGATTCTGATGCTTGATGTCAGAGTCAAGAAATTAAGAAGTGATTTACAAGCTTTACAGACCACACTCAATGCCAGTCTTCAATTAGTAATTACAAATTTACAATCACAATGCATGGACCCTCTTCTTAAAATTGATTCTGAACTCAAAGTGCTGCTTCAGAAATATACTGATCTGGCAACATTGAATAATTTTCAAAGTTTAGAAGAAGCTGTAGCAGCTCTTCAAGCCAAATTTAAGACCCAGGCCACCAATTCTGAGCAATTGAAACAACAATTGGAAGAGCAGATAAATAATGTCCAGGCACAGCTCCAAACAATTGTCAAAAGCATAAAGTCACAAGAAGATTTTGATCTAGTGATTTCCACTCTAAAAGAACAGATTCAGTCACTCCAGATACCTAATCTGGACCCCCTGAACAATGCCATAGCCGAGGTTAAAGAAAAAATTGAGACACTTGAAAATTTTATGAACAATTTGCCATCTTCTGATGCTTTGAGTGCAATAACTCGGAGTGTAGCAAATATTAAGCTGCAACTTGAAACATATGAAGATTTTGGAAAAATTCAAAGTTCCATAACCCATCTTGAAGGTACAATAGCAGCAGTGCAAAATGATTTGGCAAATGTACTAGAATCCCGATTGCCTGGAATTGTAGACACACTTGTCAGTGTCCAGCACCAAATCACAAAGCTTGAAAACCTCAACACTGAATCTGAGCTATCTCACTTTCATCACTTGATAGATGATATCCAAACAAAACTTGAAATTTTACAACAATCCACACCCTCTCAGGCAGATATAGCCCTGCTCCAAAATGCTATGCAAAATGTGGCTGATGCTTCTGAATTAAATAATGTGAAATTGGCACTTGAATCTTTGCAGAATACTGTATCAAATTTTCCCACATCACAGGAACTTAAAAATATAAAAAGGGCAGTGAACCGCATATTGAAATCAGAAGATGTCAAGAATATCCAGGCAGAGATCAAACATCTCACTCAGACAGTGGCCACTCTACCAACCAATCAACATATTAATGAACTGCATGCCCTGTTTGAGGATATCAGAAGACAGGTCCATGATCTTACTGCTCAAAATTCAAAATTGGCAGTTGTTGAAAATTTACAGCAAATTGTAGCTAATATCAAGCAACAGCTAGGGACCATGGAATCCAATCAAGCAAATGCTCTGTCTGTTTTTGCCACGCAGCTACAAGAGATTGTGCAACAATACAAGAAACTTGTCGTGGACATAAATATCAAGCCAGGCCATGATGATGTTGTTAGGACTATCAATGAGCACCTTGAATCTGTAACAAGCAGATTGCTTACAGCAGAAAAAGAAATAACCGGCATAATCGAGAATCCAAAACATACAGTAATTCTTGAATTGTACAGCATCCCCAACAAAGAATATGATTCACCATTTACACCAGGTGGCAAAATATATATGCTGTCCCCTGCACAATTTTATTACCAGTTTTTTGTTGGGGGCACACTGAGACCAATCAAGATCAAATATTGGCTTCAACCACAGGCACACCACTACCCTACCTTATCAATACCAAATGCTGACAACAAACCGAAAATCACCAGTGTAGAATTGGAGGATTTTACAGACCCCAATACATTAGAAACAGCCTATACTGAAGATGATGGCTCTTTGGAATTTAAAATATATATTGGAGACAAATTATATTTAGAAAATCCTGCAGTCTCAGCTGCTGAACACCCCATAGTTGCAATATTCTTGTTTACATATTATGTCTAGACAAATTATTGTTGATGAATTACACAGACAAGCCAGACATAATTTTAAGAGACTGCCAGTAATCACAAAAGGCATAGATGATTTATGGCAAGGGGACTTGATTGAAATGGCAAGTGGGCAGTTGAAAAACTTAGACAAAATCAACAAGGGCTACAAGTATCTACTCACTGTAATAGACACATTTTCAAAATTTGCCTGGGCTGTGCCACTCAAATCCAAGACTGGAAAATGTGTTACAGAAGCCATCAGGACAATCATCAATCAGAGTGGAAGATCACCGCGCTATTTGCAAACAGATAATGGCAAAGAATTTTATAATTCTGTATTCCAACAATTTATTAAAAGCCAGGCAATAAAACATTACTCGAGTTACAGTGATCTCAAGGCCTCAATTGTAGAGAGATTCAACAAAACTCTAAAAAATCTTATGTATAAACAATTTACACTTCAAGGTAATTATAAATGGATTAATATTCTTCCAGAACTTCTACATAAATATAACAACTCGGTCCATTCCACAATCAACATGAAACCCTCTGAAGTAACTTCATCTGATGAGCAAAAATTGATCAGGACTGTTTATTATCCTAGATACCAGCCAACAACAAGAAAGGCCAAATACAGGGTGGGTGAACAAGTAAGAATCAGCAAATATAAGCACTTATTCAAAAGAGGCTTTACAAGAAACTGGAGCACTGAATTATTTACAGTGGTTCAAGTTAAACCCGGGACCCTTAACACATATATAATAAAAGATCATCGTGGAGAAATTCTCAAAGGCCGATTCTATGAACAAGAGCTCAGCAAAACTAAACAGCCTGACACATATCTCATAGAAAAAATCATCCGCAGAAAAGGCAACAAGTTATTTGTCAAATGGCTAGGACTTCCGGAACACAGCTGGATCGATGCAGACAAAGTGATAATATGAGCACCTGGGATGTTATAAAAAGGCTGCCAGAACCTGAACAACAAAATAAGAGAAATGGAAAATTGCTGCCTGAAAATATTAGGTGTCTTATTGTTGGGCCATCTGCTTGTGGTAAAACTACACTAATGGTTGATAATTTTTTATTGGCACCCAACTGGTTAGACTGGAAAAACAGGCACTTGTATGTCTTCTCTAAGAGCTTGGAACAATTAAAATATCAGCAGCTAATGAAGCTATATGATGGATTGGATATTGCCACTTTTGAACCAGATGTTAAGCCACTTCATGACTGTCTCGATAATTCTGTTGTTGTGTTTGATGACATTATACTGGATAATCAAAACAAGGTTAGAAATTTCTTTACACAGGGCCGACACAAAAACATTGATTGCTTCTACCTGGCACAGACTTTTTCTAAAATACCGAAGCAGCTGATCCGAGACAACAGCAATTTTATATGTGTGTTTCATCAAGATCATACCAACCTCAAACACATACATGATGAATATGTAGGTGGGGACTTGAGCTACAATGATTTTTCCAAGTTTTGCAGTAGGTGCTGGAACCAGGACAGTTATGGGTTTGTCACTATTGATATGACAAGAACACCCAATAGTGGCAAATACAGAAATAAAATCAACAATTTTCTAGACATTGAAATATAAATAAATAAACATGAAAAGGCCAATAATTGATGATCTTAAGTTAAGAGATTATCTTGTAAAAAGATTTAAGGGATGGAAATCAGAGAACCGGGGAATTTATGAAAAACACAAACAAGCAGAACAGCCTGTAATTGATGCTATTAGTGAATTAGGTAAGAATATCAAAACTGTTACAGAGCAAAATCAAAATTTGATCACAGAGCTTGTACCTGTAGCTGCAAGGAACATATTAGATTATCCAATCACCCCACTTTCCAGTATTCATACACCTAGTCCTGTTGCTCCTCGAAGAATTGAAGCTACTCAGGATCCTATTGAATTGGGTCGTCTTGCTCAAAAATATTTAACCACACCTAAAGACAACAAAGATGAGGTGTTTGGCTTATATGCTGACACAGAGCTTGATGGCAGTATCATACATAGAATTGGCAATTTCAGAGTAACATTTATGGGAGATGATCTGATTGTTTATTCAGAATCTCGTCTCGGAGAAAAAGGTGCTTTTGTTAAGTACCCCGGCACACCTGGGTTGTGGGAACTGATGACTAGGAAAAGGCCTGGCAGCTATACAGATCAAGATTATGAACATTACAAAGAAATATTAATAAAATCAGATGCTCTATACCAGAACAATGATCCCACACAAAAAAGAGTCAAGTCTAGCAGTGGAGCAAAATATAACAACTTAATCAAGCCCATATGGTCACAGATCAAGACTGGCAGTGGAATCAAACAATACAACACCCTGCCTAAAGAATTTGTGTGGGTTGATGATGTCAGGAAACTTGTAGATAGGTTATTGGTGATAGCTGGGGAGGAAAATGCTGGCAACCACAATTTTTACAATGAAAAGGTTGGAATTATGGACATGATAAGCACAAAATTGTCTAATTTTATAGTGAATGACACTAAGGGGATTGGATATCTTATAAAAATTATTAATACTCTACCACCTAAATTTTGGAATATTTCTGAGGGTCGCGGCCTGGTTAATGACATTATAAACAAGCTGCCATTTGAACTACACATTCCAGGCTATCAGTATTGTGGTCCAGGCACAAAATTGGACCATAGATTAAACAGAGGTGATCCTGGTGTTAATCCTCTAGATGCTGCTTGTAGAGACCATGACATAGCATACAACACACATTCTGATCTTGACAAGAGACATGTTGCAGACAAGAAATTAGAAGAGGCTGCATTTGGTAGATTTGTAAGCAAAGATGCTTCTTTAAGTGAAAAAATAGCAGCATTGGGAACCACCATAGCTATGAGCACCAAACAAAAACTGGGGTGGGGGCTGTGAATATGTATATAATAAACCTAGAATGAAGGCCAAGGGTGTTATGTATCAAATACCTTATGCAGGTCTCAAATCTCTTGGGCCTATTGATAGTCTTTTAACCAAAAAGCAGCGGAAGAAAAAAAAATCTTGTATTGCAAAAGGCCATGGTATGAAATTGTTGCTTAGTACCCCCCAATTAAAAAAATTACAACAATCTAGGAAAAAATCACATGTGGGGGGTTTCATATTTACTATCCCGGCCATCTTAGCAGCACTTGGAGCTGTTGGGAGCTTGGCTGGGGGATCAGCTGCCATAGCAAAAACAGTAATAGATGCCAAGAAAAATAGGGCAGAATTAGATGAGCAGAAGCGCCATAACCTGGCCATGGAGAAAAATGGCAAAGGTGTTAAGAGAGCCATGAATAAGTTTTAAAAAAACAAGAGCCGCTTACAAACCAAGATATTGAAGCTTTAATCAAGCCACTGGGCATCAAACATTTTAGAGGTGTGTACATGTCTGATTCTTTACCAGAACAACCACTCAACAAAGAGTGCGGCATTGTTAATTTGGATAAGTACAAAAATCAGGGCACTCACTGGATCTGTTATCTTAAATATTTAAACAATGAGGCATTTGTGTTTGATTCATTTGGAGGTGTTCCACCTGAAAATTTAGTAAAATATCTAAAATCAGCTAATCTTTATTACAATAATGCCCGTGTTCAAAATTTCAAAGATGTTAATTGTGGACATTTGTGTTTATCTGTTCTCAGATATATGTCTCAAATAAATAAACCATCAATTGAAAATTTTCAAAAGGCCTTGTGGTATCTGAAACATCATGGGGGTATTCCATCTCACCAGCCAAAATTCAATATTGAAACTCAAATTGCATGATGACATAGTGTATCCCAAAACAATAGCTCTCAGAGCATTTTATGGCATGTACTTGATCCCTAATATTACACACCACAACAACAAAATTGCAGTAGGGGATCAAAAAATTGTCATCACTCCAGGGCAATATAATCTGTCCACTCTAAATGCTCAATTACCCAGAGGTGTAGTGTTAACTCAAAATTCTGTCACTCACAGAGTAGAGATTGTATCTGCTACAGAAACAGTGGATCTGGGTACTATAGGAGAACTGCTAGGATTTGAGAACAACACAAAACTTGAAGCAGGCATCAAACACACTGCTATGAATATACCTAAATTCTTAGCCATAGAGACTCTGAATATTCACTGTAATGTGGCTGAGGGTATGATCACCAAATCAAATGGCATAGGCACTCACAAACAAACCGGCATCATTGCAACATTCAAACCTAATTCCGAATTCATGGAGCCAATCATCTACAATCCATCCCCAACATTATATTTTCCTGTGTGCCATAATAGAATAGATTATATTGAATTGATGGTCACTAATGAAAAAGAAGAATTAGTTGATTTTGCTGGAGCCACAACAACTGCAATCATAGAGATTAATATTTAAATAAAAATACATACAATGGAAAATATTGAGAGTTATGAGCTACAATCATTCTCCCCAAACAGGAGGACATTTGCAAATTTAAATCAACCCAACACAGAAATTGAAGTTGATCTTGATGTTGGGGATGGCTTTATACACCCTCACAGAGCAGATCTATACATCAAATTTGATGTTGTAAAGCTCGATGGAACAGATTATCCGGCAAATTCAAATATAAGATTGGTAGACAATTTTGTACCGCATCTGTTCTCTGAAATTGAGATCAGAAAGCATGGCGTTGTTATAAACAGAGTGGATTATCCCGGCATTACCTCCACAGCTTTGGCCACACTAAAATTATCCAAAACCGAGGCTTCTTACTACAAAATAGGTGGATTTGAGGCAGGTGATAAAATTATATCTAAGAACCACACAGTGCTGTTCCCCATGCGCCTGTTGCCAGGATTCTTCTCAGATTACAAAGATATTATGTGGAAGGGTGGTTTAAGAATTACATTTAGAAGAGCTGCAAATGATAATAATGCTTTGATGAGGTACAGTACATTAAACTCTACAGGGGAAGCTATGCCTAATACCCTACCTGATGCAGGCAAATGCATTATTCAGACTATGGAGCTAAGAATCCCGGTTGTTGAATATGAAGCCAGTTATGCTCTTAAATACAAAGCAGATATAATAAAAAATCCACAGTTCTTTTGCAATTTTATACATATCAATGTGTACAGAAGCCTGCCGCTGGTTCTTATTATGAGTTTGATGCTACAAATTCATTCTCCAGTATTCAATATGACATGCCTGATTTTGTGGTGGTACTGTTTCAGACTGGGAGACACAATAATCAGGAAAAAAATTCAAGTAGATTTGATAACTGCAACATCAAGAACATATATCTTAAAAATGGCAGAAATGAGGTATTTCCTAGAGAAAATTACAATTTAGACATTTCCAAGGATGATTTCCTCAAATTATATGAGGCATTTACGGCATTCAAAAGGGTCACTACTGGCAATACTGACATGTATTACACACCAGATGAATTCAAAGCACAGAGGCCCATGTTTGTCATCAACACTTCAAAAAGGAAACAAGTTGTGGTGAATGACAGGACAAACATTAAAATTATCTGTGAATTCCGTGAGGCATTACCTGATGACACCATATGTAGTGTTATTCTCATAGGTGAAAAATCATATGTTTATGATGTAAGAAATGAGAGAGTCACGGAGCAATTCTAGAGGGGTCTCTGCATATTGCATTGTCTTAGTACTAGATATGCAAGATGAGCCTGGTGTCCAATTGAACTTAAACCGGAAGTGGACCGGAAGTGGACCGGAAGTGGACCGGAAGTAGACCGGAAGTGGACCGGAAGTGGACCGGAAGTGGACTGGAAGTAAATATGTGTGGGTGTGGGTGTATGTGGGTGGGTGTGGGTTTTATAAGCATCTTGGCTTAATTTTAAGTGTGGCCAAAAAAAATATCAAGAGGGGCATATTTTTGACAGGTTTATGGACAACAATCTCACAGAAGTGCCTTTTCTAAGTGTAAACAAATCAATCTGAGGGGGTTCATACTTTCCGAGAAATTCCCGAGGGCATTTTTACAAAAATCTTGGATTAGACGGGGTTCCACACTTGAGCAAAAAGCTCATATGGGCATGTTGAGCTTGTTTTAAGTGTAGACAAATCTGCTTGAGGGGGGTTCATACTTTCCGGCACTGGTTATATCACAAATACAACTACTATGGTATTCATGCATGTATCCAAAGCACATTGGAAACAATATTCGATCATTAGCTGCGTTCAACCACAACGATGCAACGTTTAGAAAGTCGTTGATTTTGTTTCTGTATTTTCCGTCGTTGGGTTTCCTCGTCATGTCGATCGTCGCGAATCCGAAATCGTCACTGTTCCTGCAAGAAGAGCAGCGTTCCGAAAATTGATTGATCAACAGGCCGTTGAGTTTAGATAACATGGAAGGTAGAAATTCATGATCTGCCTTGCGGTGTACAGTCTCCATTGTTTGCTTTCGGAAACCAAAGAGATTCATTGTCCTTGCTAGTTCTTTATTGTGTATGTGATAATTTGAGACAGTTAAAGTTTTTTTTATTTTAGTTATAGTTATTTAAGTTTATTTTTTTTTCAATTGCATTGCCTACAATTTTTACTAATTTCTAAACGATAGTGTCCCCAAGGCAACGTGTGGATTCCACAAGACAAAATACATCTTTTATCGTCATGCGGATCTAATGCTACTTTCCTAACTTTGTTTGTTGTAATCACGTGGTCTACACTTTGTATTCTTTGTTCTATACTTAGTATCGTCGTTTGTGAGTAAAGGCAATCGATGTAATCGTGGAAGGTGAGTTTGTTCTCCACCGTATTTTTGCCCACACCTTTTGCTTTCTTCGTGACGCTACTCTCTGTTCTCATGGCATACATTTTCGAACGCAAACCCGCGAACTCGACAATAATATCACCGTTACATTCATCTTTCAGTTTACCTAGGACTTTTTTGTTACGAGATGGAATTCCAAATCTGTTGGGTTGAGGATACGCAGAAGTATCGAAATACTCAAGCATGGAAGGATTTTTTATGTCTTCGTATAGGTTAGGTGTTTGTATGCTGTAAATAAAGCTGTCGGTGTCCGTGTACAAAAGTGATATTTTATCATTGTAGAAGGGTTTCATCACGTCATAATGAAATTCGAACATGTAAAGTTTCGACAAGTCGAGAACCGTTGCGCCAACGTAAATTGGTTTTCTGAATTTCATCAATTTTATATCTAGATTGAAAAGTGCCAAATTCTCGTTGTAAATTTTTCTCGACTTGAATCTAGGATCGGCTATCCACTTCCGACATTTATTCTTATCGGAAATTAATTTCACGTCTACGTGCTTTCTAACATTCTCCATGGTCTTTCTGTACACCGCATTGTTCATTAATTTAAAGAAGTCCTTGTCTAAATCGGAAGTGGCAGCTGTTCTATGTTGTGTGTTAGTTTCTATGTAAGGTCTTAACCACGTGGAATGTTTAAACTTTAGTATTCTTCTAACATTTACTATCTGAACACCCTTCCCAATCAAAAACCGGAGATTCTTGTAGTGGACGACGTATCTCTGTTTAGGGTCCAATGTTAACAAAAGCTTGTCTTGAACCGAGTCGGGTGGACATTTGATTTCGGGAGTCGGAGGCAAATCTGAGAACGTGTCGTGCAGGTGGTCGGAGAATTGGAGATCTACCTCTGCGAAGAAACCACACTCGCTATCGTTGAAATGAATAATGTCTATCGAAGTGGGATCTAACCATTCGAATCCCCCGTAAGGAAGTTTCTGAACCATGGCATGTCCGTAGAGATTATTAACGTCGGCGTAGAAGATGTAATTCGATGCTCGATTTGAATCGTAATCTTCTTTCATGTGTACGTTATTAGCTTTTGCATGTCTCTGTACGCATTGCACCATTCCACCTCGTATCCCTCTTTCGATAAATAGCAACATATCAACGTCCGATATCAGTTCCAGCTTGACCTTTGTCTGGAATAACATTGCCGACCACGCTAATCCCGGTAGACTGTAGAAATACGCTGGATCTAATTTATAAATATTCGTTGCCGTTTTCCTGAACGCTTGAAAAACATCCGCGAGTATCGTCACGTCTAATTTTAAGTATGCGTCGTGGTAGTCTCCGAGTGTCCTACATTCTAATTTCTCCCACATGAGTTGCGCGTGTTGGTATTCTTCGTCCGTGATTCCTTTCTCTCTGAGTCTGCTGTAAAATTCTCTTGGAAGTGGAAGAGCGTTGTCGTTAAATTTAGAACCATCACTAACATATTCGTAAGGATAAACCCCTTTACGTCTAACGAGTTCTATGTCTATGTTGGGAAAACTAGCTCTAGTTATTTTGAATTGATCGTCGGTGTGTTTGTTCGCTAAAGCATCCAGACTTGCAGAGAGAAATCTATACGAATCCAGGAAGCGCATCTCGATTGTATTTTTCGTTCCCGGAATCGACACTTGCCTGCTGAGACTAATGTAGCGTTCTTCATTCTCGGCCAAGACACCTATACGTTTCGGATCGTAGCCAAGATGTCTCACCAGGTGGTGAAAATCATATCCGCTTCCGTTGTGAAAGAATATGGGGATGAATTTAGGTTTCTGGATTTTAAGATTGCACGTGTTGCAAATTCCACCATTGTAGTTTCCGCTGAAATGATCGTGGTGGAATATTTTTTTGTTCTCATCAGTGAAACTTTGATCACATACCGGACACACCTCAGTGGAATTGTAATTTTGAAGTTCATTTTCAGTTAAAGGTGCCATCGGTTTTGATGTAAGCAGTACGCTACCAATTACCTCAACCTCCTCCACCATTTTTTCCAGGAAGTGTTCGATTACATTTGGTCCGCGGTATATATATGCTTCATTTATTTTATCACGTCGCACAACAACATAGCCGAAACTATTAGGTTGATGAAGCTGGTACGGCGTTGTGGAGGAAATTTCAGGATCCGGTTCGCAGGAGGAGAGTGGTTTCAGGAAAGACTCGAAATCTGCGACGATGATTGCGGGATGTTCTAACAATGCCTTGTGCATTTTGAATTCTTCGACTTCGTTCGTTTCGGGCATCAACATTCTAGCCGGTCTGTTGTTGCCGCAATAAATTTTATGTTCGACAAGTTTATCGATAGCAATTTGACGACCGGTGTAATTTTGATAATCGAGTTGTTTTCGATCGTCGAACATGGTTAGACATCTCGGACAAACTTCGATGCAATGTTCATGCTTGGTTGTTTGGCTTCCTAGCTTCCTAGCTTCCTGCCCCCTGTCGATTTTGGAGGTGTAGAATACGTATACCAAGTTTTGGTGGTCCTGGGGTCAAGGGGTAAAAGTTAGCCCACCCCCTCCCAAAAACTTTGATCACTCGTAACTTTTGAACGAATAGTCGTAGAGAGGTCGGGTTTAGTGCGTCGGTCGAGTCTCGGTGTCCTCTGTCCACCCATACCAAAATAAACATAGGTCGTCATGGAACCAATTTTTTTTTCATCAATCGAAAATTTTCTAAGTCCAGCGTTAAAAAAATCTTAGGACAAAAAAAAAACCTACAAAGACAGAGACATGGACATAGACATTACATATAGACATAGACATTACACATAGACATTAGACAACTTAACCTAACTTAACCGGAAACACGAGCCCGGGGACAGGGATAGGACCCCGGGGACAGGGATCCAGGGACAGGGGGGGGACATCCGGGGACAGGGGGTGGTCACTCCACCGCAGCAGTGGTTGAACGCAGCTAATGATCGAATATTGTTTCCAATGTGCTTTGGATACATACATGAACACCATATATATATATATATCAAGAACAACATATACATTAAACAACCCCGATCAGAATCCGTAGATTCAACACTTGAGAAGTAAATATACACGCTGATCAAGACTCCTAGACACGCTGAAAAACGTTCAACCACGACCGGGTTCGAACCTATAGGCCACACGTAGAACGAACAATGACAAGAACGAGTGAACGCCTTAACACGCACGGCTACGGAGGAGAACCGAGAGAGGGCGTGTAAAATTGTTCTTATATACCCAACAAAACTCAGAAACTGTCATACGCGAGAGCTATATTTTGCAACAACTATAATTACCCAACACTAGCAACAAGAACAAAAAAAATATATCAATTACTTGTATAATATTAATTAGTAACTTTAGATAATATTAATTATTAGTTTTCAGTTGTAATTAATTTTAAAAAAACAATTAATAACATGTTAGGTGATGATAACCAAGTGCAAAAAGCATTGCATTTCTTCTTTTTTTTACACACAAACAAAACACCACTTAGTTCACAAAACCTCTAACAGATGGCAGATAGTTACATGGTTCTAGTTAGGATGATGATTTTTGGGTTGTTGGATTGGGGTTGAAGAAGACTATTTGTTGTTGTGACCACAGTATTGTTGTCTTTTTTTGTGTGTGTTTTCTGTTCTCTTACGAGAATTAATATAGGTTGTCATAGAACCCTCCAATTCATGACTTAGGAAAAATCTGTTTGGTGATTCATCATGTACATCTACCTATATGTGAGAAAAAGTATGAATAGAACCTATGATCGGAAATCCAAAATGGCGACCGGAAGTGGGGTTATCTTGGAAACGGTAAGACTTAGGAAAAATCTGTTTGGTGATTCATCACGTACGCCTATATGTGAGAAAAAGTATGAATAGAACCTATGATCGGAAATCCAAAATGGCGACCGGAAGTGGGGTTATCTTGGAAACGGTAAGACTTAGCAAGAATCTGTTTGCGGATTCATCACGTACGCCTATATGTGAGTAAAATATGAATAGATCCTATGTTCGGAAATCCAAAATGGCGACCGGAAGTGGGGTTATCTTGGAAACGGTAAGAGTTAGGAAAAATCTGTTTGCGAATTCGACGACTGCAAGATCAAGAACGTTCATCTCAAGAATGGCAGGAACGAAGTGTTCCCGCGCGAAAATTACAACCTCGACATGATCAAAGACGATTACCTCAAACTTTACGAAGCTTATACCTCTTACAAGCGCGTGACCGAGGGAAGCGTGGACATGTACTACACGCCCAGCGAATTCAAAACCACAGACCCATGTTCGTCATCAACACGACGAAGAGGAAGCAGGTGGTGGTCAACGATCGCACCAACATCAAGGTCGTGTGCGAGTTCCACGACGCGCTGCCCGATGATACCGTGTGCAGCGTCATCCTGATTGCAGAGAAGTCCTTCGCGTACGACGTGAAGAACAAGAGGGTGACGGAACAGTTTTAAAATTCGTAAAAAAAAAAATTGCCACATACTAAAAAAAATCTACACATTTTTAGGGTATATAAAAAATATGTGAAAAAACTTTAAAATACTGAAATAAATAAAACAAACGGAGTCCAATGAAAGTTAGTTCGGTGCGTAAATAAAAAGAAATGATAGGTTAAGTTATATCACTTAGGATCATAAAAAAATTAAAAAATCGTAAGAAAAAAGATAGGTTAAGTTATATCACGTAAGATCGTGATATACCTACCAAGTATGAGTGGGGAAAAAAGTGGTGCAGTGAAAATTTGTACTAAAACATCGCTGAACGCTAAAACATCGACAAAAAATTGTCAAAATATGTCAAAAACTGATATTCAATTGATAAAAAAAGGGATACCTACAAAGTATTGCCTTGAACCGGCCAAAATACACTACTATTGTAGGTATGTGCTTCTTATTTAAAACAGTTTACAGTACCTCCACCAGGTATCGAACTAGGGCCTTTCTGGCCTTCATCACAAGGCGACGACGTTACCATAAGGAAGTACCCTCGCGCTTGTGGTATAACTGAATTGTTTATTCCTTCAATTCTTGAGTAAGCAAATGCAAATTGAAGGAAAAAATGAAGCCCGTATTTGCGATACAGCCACATTTTAAACCAGTACACTACTACAGAAAAAGAACAATAAACTGGAAAACATTTGGTAACAATCAAGTACACATTATTACTGTGAAAATATGCGATAAGGATGAAAGAGCACCCATTAATTTTCTTCCGCACACTCTTCAGCACCCCTTTGTCAAAACCTATTTTCAACCAAAATATTTTAACTCTTGCATTGCCAAATTACGTTATCACTTACTAAAGCCATGCTGTCATACTGAGCGTAGAATGTTAGGTAATGATGTGAGTTAGTCCGCTAATTTTGTATACAACAGGCAAGCTAATTTTGTATACAAAGAGAAGCCTAATTTACTTTCCTGTACTGGTGGCAGTCTCTACAATGATCAGGGGCTGTTGCCTTTCTTTAGTCATTATTGTCGTTATGAATTTTTTCTTCTTTTTGTAAAACACAAAATTTTTGTTAGTGGTCTCCCTAAAAAGCTTCGATCGTTGCAAATTACAAAATAGGTAAAACGAAGCAAGCCGACCCCCGTGGCGGAGTGGTTAGCACTCGCGCTACTACGCCAGGGGTCCCTGGTTCGAATCCCACCCTGGACATGAATATTTGTGAGTCAACTTCATCATGTGATCACTCATCCCAATCTTGGCAAATTATCCAAAAGTGGCTCAAAAAGCGATATAAAATAAAGCAAATCAATCAATCAAATGAAGCGAATCACTTGAATCTTGTTTCATTGGCATATCTTCATAGAAGCCTCCTAGAAGTTGATTGGCATTTGCTTAATGGCTAACGAGTGGCCACGGTGGCTCAGTAGTGCTTGGCCACGGGAGAGGCAGGTCGAAGCTAAGCAGTCGTGCGGGCTTAGATAACGCGTGACGTGGAAAACCGAGTGCGAGTGTTGAGCCAAGTGGAAAATAGGACTCTGATCGGTAATAGTATTTGACAATAGTTAATAAGAACAAAAAGGATAGAAATGGAACGTGAAAATACCATTTTGATAAATTTCGCATATGGAGCAGCAAAACCCAGTGCAAAGGACGTGCATGAGTTCATTTACAGTAAGTTTAAACTTAGTATTGATGAAATTTTAGCAATACAAATACCGACAACTGCGCGAGGTGTTTATTTGAAATTAGTGCGACAACGTACTATGTTAAAATTGCTAGAACAGTACCAAGGTGAATTAGAATTTAAGTATGATAATGGGAACGTAGTGAAAGTAAAAATTAGCGACGCAAGTCGAACAGTGAAATACGTACGTGTATTTAATTTACCTATGGAAGTTGAATTAAGACAAGTGCACGGGAAATTCAGTGAATATGGAACAGTGGATGAAGTGACAGAAGAAATGTGGAGTGAAAAGTTTCGTTACCCTGTGCCCAGTGGCGTACGTACAGTAAAAATGTCATTAAAGAAGCCAATACCATCATTTGTAACTATTGGCAAATATAAGGCACACGTGATATATACGGGACAAACTCCAACGTGTGAGTTCTGTGGTTCGGATGAACATTTAAGATACAGTTGTAACCAGCGGCAAATGACTACCCTACGGGTCCCACCGAAAGTCAAGGCAACCTACAGTAAGGCAGCTTTGCCCAATGAGACCGACATAGTAAGCTCAGAGGGTTTAGCTAGTGCATCAAATCAGCAGAAAAATGAGGTTACCTCACAAATGAAGCCAACCAGTAATAATGAGATGGGAAAACAAATAGGAAGAAAACAAGAGGAGGGAGCAAATAAAAAAACGTCAGAACCTCAAGATAAAAAACACTCGAAGGAAGTAAAAGAATCAAGAGAATTAATGAAGAGTGAGAAGAAAAAGGAAGAATTCATGGACACATCCCTCCCCCCCACTACCTTATCACCAGAGGAAACTGCATCCGCCACTAAATCACTGAGTGACAAACAAGAATCAGAAGAAGACAGTGATCTTATTTCCACTTGTGGGAGTGAGAATAGTAATCAAATGAAGGTAAGTGAACCTAAGCTTAAACGAAAAACAAAAACAAAAAACTCTATAGCAAAACGGCGTTCTACCAGACGATTAGGAAATAACTTTTCAAATAGTGCTCCAATTATTGGATTAAATTCTCCAGTAGTGAAGATGGGGACTGGTAATCGAAGTAAAGAAAGCGAAAAGGCAGCTCAAGAACATAGTACTTAGAGTAATTTATTTATATGGAAAATATGTATTATACAAAAGTGTGGATTATTTTAATACTATTAATAGTATTATATAGGAATATGGAAACATCAGTAATACGAGTTGCAAATATAAATATAAATAATATACAAAATGAAACAAAGTTAAAATCACTACGTAGTTTCTTGCATCAAAAAAGTATAGATGTTGCGATGTTGCAAGAAGTAGGCCGAAATTCGCTAGAATGTAATCAAAATTACATAGAATATAATAATTATAATTCAAGTGGTACAGGAACTGCAATTTTAGTTCGTAAAGGACTATCATTTATCCAAGTACAAAAATAATCCAGTGGAAGGCTAATCATGGGGAAACTGGGAACCTTGACATTAATTAACGTTTATGCCCCGTCGGGATCAAGATACCGGAACGAAAGAAGTAATTTTTATACATATACAGTACCACAATACATTGCAGGTAGTGCAGGTTCAATGTATTTAGCAGGGGATTTTAATTGCGTATTATGAAATGTGGATCAAACACCGGGTTATAATTTTTCAAATGCTTTGCAAAAATTGGTGCACAACTTGCAGTTAAAGGACGTGTGGCAAGAAAAAAGAGGCAATGAACTCGGATACACATACGTCACTGCAACTAGTGCCTCGAGAATAGATAGGGGATATGTTTCAAGTGAACTAAAATCAAATATTACCTCTGTTCATATGGAACCGGTGGTTTTTAGTGATCACCATGCTGTAATTACAACAATGAAATCACCGGTAAGGTTAACTAGAATAGGGAGGGGAACTTGGAAAATGAATACATCACATTTAATTGAAGAAGATTTTAGATTTGGCTTTGACAAACAGTGGGAAAAATGGACTAAGAGATCATTATATGAACAAAATATTAATAGATGGTGGACAGAAATTTTTAAGCCAAATTTCCAAAGATATTGTAAACAATACTCCTGGGAAAAACAACACGAATGGTATAATAAATTTAATTTCCATTATGCAGTATTACACGACCTATATAAGAAAAAGAAAAATGACAGTGACACGCAAACGAAAATTAAAAAAGTAAAAGCACAACTACTGCGCCTACAGGCAACAAAAGTAGAAGGAATACGTATACACAGTGCGCTCCCCAATATAGATATTGAAGAAGAAATAAATTTAGTTCACGTAACAAATATATATCAGCGACAAAAACAGAGTCTGATAACAGAAATGCAGGATAATCATGGAGTAGGCCATAATGAGGGGAACCAAATACAACAAATAGTGTATAAATATTTGGAAAATAAATATTCAAACGCATATCAAAATAATGAGAAGGCTAGTCAATTTTTAGACAAATACATACCAATCCTGAAATCAGAAGAAATGGTTGGATTAAACCAACCATACACAAATGAAGAAGTGTATAAAGCAATAGTACAGGGGGTACGGGGAACAGCACCTGGGGAAGATGGAATAGCGACTAATGCATATAAAGTTTTATGGCCAACAATGGGTAATACTTTAACAAAATGGGTTAATACAGTATTAAACAAAAATAATTTAGTAAATTACGAGACAACAGGAATGATAATTTTAATACCAAAAAATAGTCAACCCAAGGAGATGAAAGATTACAGACCAATAACTTTATTTAACACAGACTATAAAATACTGACTAGATGTGTAGCAAATCGATTAAAGTTGATTTTGACAAAACTGGCTACACCATATCAATATGGAGTAGTTGGAGAAAAAAAAATATACCATTTATTGACACTATTACGAGATGAAATAATAAAATCTCAAGACTCCCAACAAAATAAATACCTCGTAGCGATTGATTATTCACAGGCATTTGATAGAGTGGGACATAGTTTTTTGTTAAAAACAATACAAAAGATGGGTATTCATGGACAAATGTATGAAAATATTAAAACATTAGTGACAAATATAAGCTTAAAGGCAAAAATCAATGGGTTTTTAACTAATAAATGCATAGTCAAAAGAGGACTTCCGCAAGGAAGCCCATTAAGCTTACCCCTTTTTGTAATGGCCTTGGCACCTTTCCTTCAACACTGTCGCACGACCGTAAATAATAACATTACAGGAACAGAATTTACGATTGGAGCTTATATCGACGATGTCACAGTCATATGTCAAAATCAGGCAGCGATTAAGAACTTAATGGAATGTATACGACAATATGAAATAGAATCCGGTGCCTTAGTGAATAAGACTAAAACGTGTTACTTAACATTAGGAAAACAACACGAACAGCCACCTGACGTGACGTTTAAAAAAGTGGATCAAGTTAAAATCCTAGGAGTGTTTTTTACAAATGACACTACAAAAAGCATAAAACTTAGTTATGATAATATATATCAGAATATTAATTATACCATACACAAATTTATACAACGACCCTTCACTTTATGTACGCGAGTCAAAATAGCAAATGTATATATCTTATCAAAACTGTGGTATGGAGCCCAAATTTGGCCATGTGATAATCGTAACTCAGCACGAATAAAGAAAAGTTTAAACCGGTTCCTTTGGGCAGGAAAAGTTTTCCGAGTGAATCAGCAGACACTTAGCTTACAAAAACAGCAAGGAGGAATGAGTTTGGTGGACGTTGGTAAAAAAACAAAAGCTTTGTTTAATCATCGATATTTTTCAATGATTCAATCTAAAGAAAATGTCGAGGACATTCCAGGGTATACATATATAAGAGATATTCCATTAGAAGCACCAGTGAATGAGATCAAAATTCCCACTTCCCACTTGATATACATCAAGAAGCTATAATGGAATATTTATATGGACTTATAAAGAAAATAGACTATAATCAGCTAACAGTGAAAGATTTGTATAATCAATACCTTACTCAAAATATGGATACGCCGCACATAGTGAAGAAACACCCACAATATAATTGGAACAGAATTTTTACCAATATCTCGGCAAAACATTTATCCAATAGACAATGCAGTCAATGGTACCAAGTTGTTCACGAACTAATTGATAATAAAACAAAACGACATCGGTTGGGGTTTAGTTCAGACCCTAATTGTGAGCAGTGTTTATTAGAAGATACAATAGCACACAGGATGACGTACTGTGGAAAGGCAAAACAAGACTGGCCGGTACTCCAAAAAATGATAGCACATATAAGTCGATCATCAGTTCAGTGTATTACTCCGAAAGTAATAATTTTTCCGGAATTTAATTTTTTCCCTGCTACAAAGCATCGAGCGATACAGTGGATTATAGGTACGTACATGATATATATTTTTTTCAATGGACAAACAGGAAACAATATGAGGGACTATTACCGAAGTGAATATGGGAAAATTTTACCTAGTAAAAGAAAAAAGGTTATATGCAAACTATATTCAACACACACTGTATGACTCAACAATAATGTAACATTTGTGAATGTAACCACAAATGAAGTATGGTTAAACCTTGTTAAAAAGTAATAGAATGTAATAGTTATATTGTAAATAAAAAAAAAAGTCGGTAACGCGTCTGACTATAACTTGACAAGTTTAAAAACAAGACGCTGCAATCCATTGTTTGCGCACCTCACATCACATTTCCCCACTCCATTGTCTGCGGCGACGTTCATTCGCAGTGTTGCAAACTGGAGGGAGCTGAATCCTCTGAGAATTTTCAACGAAATTTGAATGTGAAAGGCATGAATTAGTATCTCGTCACCTGCGCTACCTATCGATTGCGCTAAATTCTAAATACATTTTGATATTTTCCCTTTAAACCTTAAATGAATTAAGTTATATTAGGGATATTTCTTACCAGCATAAGAAATGTATGAAATAAAACGATAGAAAAATGACAAATATATAAACGATAGAACTGAGCTCACCTTCTAAATGTTTTCCAGTTCTCCTTCATCAGTTTCACTCTCCCACTCATCCGAGTCTGTGTCTACCGATGAATCTGTGTCCGTGTCTGAATCGGCTTCACCAAGTCTAATTATCAGTTCATCTACACGCTCGTCCATAAGTCCATCTCTTTCAAAGTAAGAATCTTGCAGCCAAGAGTAAAGAGCATGAACATTTCAATGCTTTAGAAAAGAACACAGGCAAGCGTGTTGTCAGATTGCCTTCTCGTAGTGATTGTTGTACGATAAACAAACGAACCACCACCCCACTCGGTTTAAAAAAACAAAAAAAAAAACAGGCCACTGCTCGATGTCGCATTCAGAAAATGAAGTCATTCGCCCTGTAGTTTCTCTTCGTTATAAACCTTAACGTACGTGCGTAATACTACAGTTTACGATCGGCGCACCGCACGCATTTTCAAAGGCCGGATTAAATGAAATGAACCACTGATATAATAAGGGCCTGCATGCACCGTCACGCTAAACAGTGAAAATTGTTTGTCATATTTGTTTTAGCTTAATTTTTCTGAGTTGGCACCACTGCTACTCTCAACGCCAGACCAGTGAGTAGAAGAGTGGTGGGGAGGATGACGTAATACGAAGTGCTCCGCAGCGATCTGCGCATATCGGGACTTAACTTGTCAGGCTATACCATATTCAAGGTCCCGGGATCGATCCCCGGCCGGTTCAAATCCGGGAACTTTTCTAACGTTGGAAGCGGCCCCGGCGACCACCCAGCGTCGAATAACATGGGTACCTGGGGGAAACCCTAGGGGGTAAAGGCGGTCAGGGGCGTGATGTTGATCACATCACCCCCACTCATGACCGGATCAAGAAAGTGTGGGGCGTTACCCCCACACCCCCTATACGCCTTCATGGCGTGGTACTAAGCACAGGGGACCACTTCACCTTTTTTTTTTACCTTTTCAATGGCT